>NC_141821.1:22731451-22848951 GCF_982586985.1 Callionymus lyra | reverse complement strand
GCGGCGACCTCCCCCGCAGGGACGTGAGCTCGAACCCGCGGGAGCAGTTGGCGTGCCTCAGGGCGCTCGTGTCGCCGGTGTGCAGAAACGCGGTGACCACCCGCGGGAGAAGCTCCTCCATGTTCTCCGCGGCGGGAGGAGGAGGAGGCGCGCGGAGATGCGCCGGCCGCCAGCGGCGCGTCTCCTCCGCCGCATCCCGCGACCATTCCCCGCGTCTGGGGCTCGATCCCACCACGGAGCCCACGAACAGCAGCAGCCGGAAAACGTCCATCTCGATGGAGGATCCTGGGGACTAAAGCATCGCGGCTTTACTTGGGAGATGTTTCTGGGCTCAGAGATGCGAGGATTTTTTTCTTCCGCAGCTTGTTGATGTTCTCCTCCTCCAAGCTCTCTCCTCCCTCCTCCATAGACTGGGTCCAGGGAAGGAGGAGTAAAAAAGCAGGACTGCTGTGGTGATGTTTAGGTCTTCGGAGGAGTCGGAGAGAGATCCTCACTCGGGTGACAAAAAAAACGCAGTCCGCCCTCTTGCAGAACCACAACAAGTCGTGGAGCAGCTTCTTCTCCTTCAGCTCATAGGACTGAAGGAAGACGCGCCAGTGATCCGCCTTTGGACGATTCTCCTGCCAATCACAGCCGCGCATGGTGGAGCGTTGACACACACGCACACGAGCGCGCACACACACACACGAGCGCGCCAGGTTGTTCTACGATACCGGTGCCGTTTGAGTTCAGCCCGTTTCACGAGCGCTTAAAACATCTGTCGTACTCAATTCCAGTTGATCTAACGGGAAGTTTCGTGGAAAACACAATCATTTAAAAATAATTTAAAATGTTTTATTTTTTTTAAACAGAATATGGACAATTGGCACAACATATTTTCATTTTCTAGCAGATTTCCCTTGAATTTCATTTATAGAACAAAGCGCTTGATTCTAGTATTCTTTTCTTTTCTTAATATTATGTAACGCTGTGACATTACATAAACCCCTGTTTGGAGCCAAGGTCTTAAACAAAAACAAGTCTTTCCTCCAACAATATCTATACTACACACTTATGGCCTTTTAAAAAAATATGTTCTTAGTTGATTTATTTTTTTGAGATAGATTTCTTCTGCCTCAGACTTGAGACTATATATATATGTATATATACATTAAACAATGTATATATTGAGATTGTAATCTCCTTTCTTCTCTACATATGAATATTATCCATCCTTCCATTTCCTGCTGCTTATTACATTTTGGGGTCCATCCATCCATTCTATCCTAGCTTCTTCTGGCGAGAGGCGGGGGACACCCTGGACAGGACTCCAGTTTGTCAACGGGCACACCATGACACTCATTTCCGCCAAGAATTGACTGAACTAAATTGCATGTAAAAATGATTACACATATCTGTGTAACTCTATTTATGAGTTACTAGTTGAGTGAGTCATTCTAACTCCCTCAAACCTTTCCTTAAATTTGTCATGAGTTGCTCCCGTAGTTTCTCTACAGAGATTTACCAAGTCACCATAATTCACTTACAATTTTCCATTAAGGTGCTCCATCTTTTGACCGGGTTTCACTACCTCAACAATGTAGCAACACCCAGAAAGAAACGGTTTTACTTCCACTTGTCATAGACCGTAAAGGAAACAGGAAGTAGACATTTATTGAATATTATCCATCCTTCCATTTCCTGCTGCTAATTACCTTTTGGAGTCCATCCATCCATTCTATCCTAGCTTCTTCTGAAGAGAGGCGGGGGACACCCTGGACAGGACTACAGTTTGTCAACGGGCACACCATGACACTTATTTCCTAAAGAATTGACTGAACTAAATTGCATGTAAAAATGATTAAAACAACAACATTTGAGTGATTCAATATTACTGTGTTGCTGAAACAAATTTTTGATGCCATTTCTAAATACGGAAAAAGGTTTTCCTATTTTAAAATACGTAATGAGATCTCTGTTCATTTTTTTACTTCATCAAATGCATCCCTATATTAACAGAATTGGACACCCAAGCACCTATCTTTAAGATATTTTTGTTATTCCAATGTTCAAACTAATTGACAGACTTGCTAGCTTGGCTAGTTGCTAACAAATCAACCTGCATTAGTTCTTCCACTGCGACGAAGCGAATTTTTTTAATTTTCTCTCTCGATTGCGGTATTTTTCAAGCTCTCTCCTGAGCAAAGGAAGGGTGTATGTGGAGTGGGCACGTCACTCGATGTGGCCTGCAGGCTGCACGCCCTGAAAACAGAGCAAGTGAAGACAGGCGTGACGGAGGGTGACAGCAAGCCGGGGCTGCCATGAATGGTCAATATAAAAACATGTGGGGGAAAAAAACTCCTTGGAAATCTTCCAAACCTTCCCAAACAAGCTCCAAGACCCTGAATCATTGATGAAACAACTGAAATGTACAGAATTGTAGCGGATTTGAATCCTCAGCATGAGCTCTAGTGAATAAAGAATCATGTTTGCAGAGACTTTTTAAATATGAGCAAATTGACAACATAAAGCACAATCAAAAGGTCAACAGGGTTCCGCCCGGGGGCCACATGCAGCCCTTTGCCTCTAATCATGTGGTCCAATGATCATCTAGAAAATGATTCTGAGAGCCTGATGCTTGAATTTTCTTTCCTATTTTCTTGGTACAAATCGATACAAATGTTTTTTTATTAAAGCAATAGTGCAATAGTATTGTTGACAGAGGATTAATGATAACAGGTTGTTTGAAAATATCTTATTTACAATATAATAATGTATTTTGACCTCCACAACAGTACCAGGATTTAACGTGTCTCTGTAGAAAATCAACCATTGCGGGTAAAGGTGACCCGGAGCCCTGAAAAAAATGTTGTTCACCTCAACCCAGAGACAACACAAAGGATACCAAAAACAAACTTGTTTTTTCCGGCCCTTGGTTCACCATGACCCCGAGATAACGCAAGGGTTAAATTGTCCGTTCATTTTTGTGTTCTCCATGCAGGACCAAGTCTCTTATCATCACTCTGTCCAGACCGACTTAAGGGTTAGGGTTGAGGGCAGGGGGCAACACCCATGAATTGTTTTTAGTCAGAAATGGAACTGAGCTCCTGCATTTACACTGTTCTGTCTCTCTTGGATCTGTTCTCAGCCTTTGACACAGTTGATCACCAGATCCTGCTGAGAAGACTGAGGGATGAAGTGGGACTGTCTGGGTCTGTGTTACAGTGGTTCTCATCTAACCTTCCTGGGTGCAGTTTCAGTGTATCTGCCAATCAAATTAGGTCTGAATCAGCGGATCTGTTATGTGGAGTCCCTCAAGGTTCTGTTTTGGGTCCTTTATTATTTTTGCTGTACTTGATTCCCCTGGGTAAAATCATTCAGAGATTTCCTGATGTTTCTTACCACATTTTTGCTGATGACATCCAGCTCTACTGCTCTTTTAAACCAACTGAGCTACAGCGGCTGAGAAGCTTAGTCAACTGTTTGCTAGAAATCAAACACTTTGCAGCCAAATGTGGACAAAACTGAAACTCTGGTTATTGCTCCTGGGTTGAGTCAGTACAGTTTATTTTCATGTCTAAACAAGAAGGAGCTGTCTCGCCTGCAGTTGATACAAAACTCTGCAGCGAGAATTCTGACCTGCTCTAGTAGAAGAACTCACATTTCTCCGGACCTTAAAACTCTTCACTGGCTGCCAGTTTCTTTTAGGATCAACTTTAAAATTCTGGTTCTTACTTTCAGAACTATTCCTGGTCAGACTCCTGATTACATCAGAGATCTGATCCAGCCTTACACCCCAGCTCGGGCTCTGAGGTCTGTGGATCAGAATCTACTGATGGTTCCTGAACACAATTCTGGACCAGAGGAGAGAAATCCTTCCAGGCTGTTGCTCCTAAGCTTTGGATCTTCCTCTCCCTCTGTGTTTGATGATCTACTGACTCCTTCAAGAAACATCTTAAGACATTCTTATTTGTGCAGCTTTTTCCTGATTTTCTGGGACCTCTGTGTTTGTCTTATGAGTCTTGAACTTTTAAAGTATACATTTTAACCATGTATTGTTTTTGATTGTTAAAGCGCTGGACAAAAATTTGGTCCGGGAGAGTCAATCTCTGCAGATGGTTGTGTTTGTGACGTCAGAGCGAAATGTTGTCATTCGATGTTCGAGGTGATTGACAGTCACACCACAGATGGTTCCGCTTCCTTCCTCATCTCTCATGCAGGTGTCGTCACCTGCTCGCTGATTTCCCGCCTGAGGGAAGACGTGATCTCCGACTGTCACACAGACGCTGAGTTTGTCAGTGAGTTTGGCTGAGATGTTGTTGTTTGTTGTTTATCTCAATCAGTTGTTGAGGAAGGAGAGAGCTACAACAACCCACAAGTCGAGGTATTCGTTAGTTGAGCTTCTTTTAAGACTGAAATTATACTTTTTATGCGGAGATGAAGTTGTTGTAAAAGTGGAAAAAGACATTTTTTAATTCAATGCTGCAACATCATAGATCACTGTATTGTATTTTTTATCTTTTCAGCTTTCAGGCTCTTCAAAAAAAGGTATTTCTTCATGGTTGAACATTCATCTAGGCCTTTCAAATCTAGTGACGGGGAAATGATAAATGTTTTTGACATATTTTTCAAGAGAATATTTTTTCATCCTTTATATTTCCTCCATTTTTTAAGTTTATTTTTACCCTTTCGTTTCAGACATTCTTTGGTTTCCTTTAATGTAAGTTGTTAATTGCCATAATAAAGTATCCACAAATTGTATACTTATAATAAAAAGAGGAAACTACTGTTCGTATACAGTAGAGTCTATCTATCTATCTACAGTATATATAATGTTAATCACTCATTAGGTGAGTAAATGTACAAAAAAGGATCATGTAGCAAAATCAAAAACATGTTTTATATCAAAAAAGTTATCTCAAGCGTTTAATTAGTAAGTACGCTTTCATTCATGTGTTAAAACCTTCAATAGTCCATTGAATTGAAAAATAAAAAACGACTAGTTATCCAGTATCCAAAGTTTCTAAATCAAAATCTTTACACATGGTTTTATATAGTTGGATTTTCTTGTATCTTCTATTTAGAATTTTTGTAATTGCAGGTATATTCTTCTTTTCTTTATTTTAATCTTTTTTATATATTGTTTTAGTGTTTATTATAGTTGAATGAATATATATGGTTTCGCTCTATTTCTTATGATGATGGTTAAATATAAAATGTCAAAGAATATATATTTAAATTTAAAAAATGTAGTGAATGTTAACACTGCCTAATATACTAAAGCTGCTTCTGGACAGAATTCATTTGAAGGTTACTTCTTTTTTTATATTCCTCTTTATGTTTTTATTTCAAGATAAGATAAGATAACACTTTATTCATTCCATTGTGTTGAAATGTGTCTCACATTGAATAGAAAGAAAATTAAACTTAACAGGGCAGATTATAGAAAAATAATAATAATGATAAACAGATTATATTATAATATAAACATAAAGAGTATTAAGTTTAAGTCCAATATTGTTTTATTTTTTCATCAAAACAACAACTCAACAGCAAAACAATGAATACGTATGTATTATCCGTTTTATATATATCTTTATTAATTTATGTTTTACCATCAGTTCAATTATAGATCCAAGTTATAACAATTACAATAAATAAATCTTTTTTTAAATCTATGAATATTTACCTTATTTGAATTACTATAATGAAAACCTTGCAAAAATTCTAAAACTGAAACAATTATAAAAAATAACTTGAATGTAAACCATCAATTTATTTTTTAATGCACAGTAATAACAATAATCTTATATTAATGATTAATCCACAGGCAGACCATGGACATGATGGACTCACTTTGCAGATGATTAATTAAAATAAGAGTGTGTGAGAAGCTAAAATACAGCTCTATGTTGGGATGTTAAACAGGACTGGCTGGTATAGATGTGGCCATGAAAAGAGAAGAAACTCGCTCATGCAAGTCGCACAAAAACACTCCTGGTGAAAAGAAGACTGGAGGTTTAGAGGTCAGCTACAAGAACACGGATGGTCAGACATGATCCCGACAACGTTTCAACCTTTATATCCCTTCTTTTTAAAAAAGCCAGCGCCGATATTACGGTTTCAGCTCGCCTGCCTTCCCCTGTAGTTAACCCCTGTCCGTCACCTGTCACTCAAAGCCCCGCAGATTCCCCTGTGACCGAACTCATATCTCATTTCACACAGAAGCATCTCGGGGTCATTGATTTCTCATCCTGTGAGTGAGAAATGGATTGTCGAGCCTCCATCACGGAGAGAAGGCTGGTGGTCACGGCGAGGCACGGAGGTTAAATGTAATCTATTCCCCGGGCCCCTGACGTTATTGTCTTCACCTTGAATTAGGTCTGCTTTGTCTGCTCGCTTATCGAAGACTGTCCAGCCGGAGGGTCTTCATTCAGGCCCTTGTTTGTAGGAAGATGTAAAGTAACGACACACTTGCGTGCGTTACAAAAGAGGTTCAGCTCTTGTCAGACGTTACTTTAGTGACGTACAATAGATGATGGATGTGCTTTGTGTGTGTCGTGTGTTCATTTGCAGGAAACAAGTCTGTTTTAATAAGATTTAAAATGTTACTATTCTATACAAAGGGTAATAAAAAGCGAGGTTTCTATAGACCCTACATTGTTTTGCCAACATTGACATGTATGAAGAACCGTCACCCAAATATTCTAAAATAAAACCATTTGAAAGCAGAGAAGCAGTGGTTTTCTCTTAAATAAAAAACAGATTCACCTGTACATGTGTTAAACGTGTGAGCATCATTCAACTTTAATGACATCTGGAAGGTCAAACAGGATATTTCGACAAGACGAATGACCCTTGACTACTGATGAATTAGTTGTACCAGTCGGACATTTCTAATCTTATTGATGATTTCCACTTCTACTTGATTTTATTTCCATTCCATTTTAATCAATGTAATATTAATATACGTTTATTCTTTTAATTTATTTTGAAATATATTTAATTTATTGCTTGTATTTCCTACTATATATTGTGTTCTACCAGTGGTTTAAAGTCACTAAACTGAATTTCATAACAACACCAGTAGTTCTGATGAAGCAGTGTCTAGTTTTGAGGAATACTTTTTTTATGTTTTAGAGATCAGTAAGTAAGTAAGTTTTATTTCTAAAGCGCCTGTCACAGACCAGGGTCATTTAAGAGCAATACACAGTTAACAAAATCTACAGATTTGAAAACTCTAAAAGACCAAGATAACATAGAGACAAACACAGGAGTCCTAGAAAATTAGGAAAATTCCTGCACAAATAAAAAGGACATAAGATGTTTCTTCAGTCAGTAAACTCCATCAAGATCGTTTCAAAGCTTAGGAGCAACAGCCTGGAAGGAGATTCTGATCCACAGACCTAAGAGCCCGAGCTGGGCTGTAAGTCTGGATCAGATCACTGATGTAAGGAGGAGCCTGACCATGTATAGATCTGAAAGTCAGAACCAGAATTTCAAAATTGATCCTGAAAGAAACTGGCAGCCAGTGAAGAGTTCTCAGGATCGGGAAAATGTGAGTTCTTCTACTAGAGCAGCACAGAATTCTCTGCAGAGTTTTGTATCACAGTTTTTTTTAAGTTGCTGAAGCACGATTTCGAAAATAAGGCCCGTTTTTTCAAAAATTCAAAATTAGATTAAAAACTATACACTACTTTATAAAAATGATTATTTGTTACCACATGGAAACACACACGTGTGTGTTTCCATGTGACTTAATTCTGTCTGGACCAGTAACACACTGCTGTGCTTAACCTAAAACACTTTTACTATTATACTATTATTCTACTCCTTAATTATTTGAGTAATGTAAGTGAACTACACAGAGAAAGTAAAAATATTCATTACTAACAATTCCCTAAATACAAAACAAGACCAATGCTGAAGAGTGATGGAAATATAATTTATTTATCTAAATCATGCTACAACAGTACTATGCATAATAAATAAATAAAAAAAATTAAAAAATAAACACTTACTCGTTCCACTGTTGTAGTGGACAGGTGAACTCACCTGCTGCCTTTTTGTAGTGCTTGAACCTGATTGGTGTCTCTACAATTAAGCAATCATGTGTTGGTGCATTTGAGGGTTGTGTTTAACCAATTGGATCATGAGTGAGGTCATTTGAAAGTCAGTGCTTTGGAATTTGAAAGGAAGTGACATCATGATATGCATCTGTGTCTAATGTATATAAGTGTGTTTAGTGTTTTGCAATTTACTGTGTGCAGTCATTTGCAAAAGAAGTGTGAAGCTGAGATTGTGTTTATAGTTGTGCTAAACTGGTTATGAGTATAAGGTTTTTATAATTTGTGTACGACTTTTGATTTGAGTGTTTATGCAATCCAAAAAAACTGTAACTGCAGGCGAGACAGCTCCTTCTTGTTTAAACACCAAATTAAACTGTTACAATAGTCCATACGAGTTAAAAAAACAAACAATGTGAGGTTTAAAAATGTAGCTGTTGAAACTATTAGATTATAAAGGAGACAGTACAATCTATGGGCTTTATCAACTCATCACTACAGAAAGAAAAGGTGTAAGGGTAAAATGATGGTCAAGATTAGAGCTCCACAGTTTGTTAAAGACAAGACCGCTTTATGATAAATACCTCCAACATGAAGGTTTTCTTAACTTAACGTTTGTATTCTCACAAAAACATGTTTACAACAGGCTTAGAAATAGAGGATTTGAATAGATCCACATTCCTTTTCAAGGACTATTGAAAGAGAATTTTAATGCCAAATCTTATTGCCATAGTGTGTGCTGTTCAAACGAGTTCCGGAACACTATTGCCTCCTCCTGTCCCAATAAACTGCTTAAAACAATACTAATAAGTATTAATGTGCTAATGAAGCAGTGTCATGTTGTTTAGAAGTCAGTAGGTGGCGCCATCAGTTTAAAAAGGATGTTATGTTTCATTAGAATAGTTGTTCAAAAACAAAGGAAAATACTGCAGAGTGCCATCTAGTGGACTCTGAAAATAATGACACTGCTTCATGTAGCTTCTTCAGGCCATCACTAATAATATGTAGTGGTGGGTTGATGAGGCCTCGTGAAACAGTTGATGAGGTATCATCATACAGTTTATTTTAGTACATCTAGTGGTCTTTTATTTAGAATCATTAGTTTTGATTAGTGATGGGTTGATGAGACAGCATGATACAGCATCAGTTGTTTGATGCTGTATCATGATACAGTGTCTTGAAAGTGGCCTTTTAAAATCAAGACACTGCATCATGATACATCATCAAACAACTGATGCTGTATCATGATGTCTCATCAACCCATCACTAGTGATTTACTATTTCAATTCATTTGAAATGCGAGTGCCATCTAGTGGCCTTTCAGATTTAAGGAAGTGCATCATGATACAGCTGATACTGTATCATGAAGCCTCATCAATCCATCACTAGGGATTTACTATTTGAATTAAATCTGGCATCATTTTCAAACAGACAGTGCCATCTAGTGGCCTTTCAGATTTAAGGAATACATCCCGATACAGATGATACTGTATCATGAAGCCTCGTCAATCCATTACTAGCATTATTTGCTAACAATAGTTAGGTGATTTAATACAGCGACAGACCGTCTGTTTACAAGCACCACCATTAAAATCATAAAAAATAAAGACAATATTTTAGATCATGAAAATAAATGTACAAATAAAAAACAGGTTCTATCAGATCTGTAAAATGAGGTTCTAAAAACATCTACAGGAGTGAGAGAAGATATTTACGATCCTTTATCTTCTCAAACTAGTTTCCGACCATCTATCTCCACACCTACGATATTGAGATGAACATTTTCATCTGGAGGAAGAAAGTGATCTTGTCCTTTCCGTCCTCGCCTCACTCTTATTCATCACGCCTGCTGGCAGACGTGGCGAGGAAGAGGGAGAATGATGCAGCTTGGCGAGGAGGAGGGAGGCTGAGCCAGCTGTTGCTCACAAGCAACGGGTGCACGGCTGGACGAGCACAGATAATTGCAGGTACCAGCCTGTTCCCATCTCCTTAATGTGAACCTGCAGCATAATGGACGCTGCTCTTGAACAGAGAGAGACTTTATTGCATCAGAAGAAAGCGTTTGAACCGTTCTTCAATATATTACGTGTTAAATATGTCACCGGGAGAGCAGTTTGGAATATATAAATATGGATTTAAAAAATATTTTAAGTAAAATACAGAAATGTATTTAAATACAAAAAGGAGGAAAACATGAACAGAAATAAAAGTACACAAATAAATGTAAATAAATATATATACACTTTTATTTTCCCGTATGTATTTTTCGAATTGTGGCTCTAGTGGTATTCCATAAAGTACCACGTTCAGAATCCTAATCTTAAAATTGATGAGGAACACTGACATCTAGTGGTGAAGTGGGTGGGTGTAGTGTCTTCACAACTCTAAATATAAACCAGATATTCTCTGGGGCTTCAATTCATCCACCAGAGAGAATGTTTCAGACTTCAGTGACAGTAAAGAGATGTATTTTTAGTCAGAACTGTCAGACTGGACCGCAAAACAAATCTCACCTGATAACGACTGTGGATGAACGGAGTTGCTGTTGTTTAAATGATCTGAATATGTTTATTTTAAGTTATGCAATCTGCTTTTCCAATGAAAACATGATACGAACGAAACTTTATTAGATTTTATGGATACACCTTGTACTTAAAACTGTTATAGAATTTTATAAATAATTATTATTATAAGCAAAGACGATGATCAACTATAATTAACAAAGAATCTGTTCAGTGAAAAATAAAAATAAGAAAATACATGCTTTTCACTCTGCTCCTGAAATAAAGACAAATCAAAAGTTTAAATTGAATACTGATAAAGACAAATGAGCAAACTTGGGGCTCACAGGCCATTATTCGGCCAGTGAGATGATATTCTGTAGCCGTGATTATGTAGTTACGATGGAACCAGCACATTGTACTATAAATATTGTAAACAAATATTAAAAAATATATATATAAATACAATTTGGATCAAAGTAAACAGTTGAATTTGAGACCCCTGGTTTAGAGAGTCAGGAAGTCAAAAATGCTGGTGCTTACTAGAAAGAACCAAAAATGAGTGTATCAGAAGAACTTGCTGAGACATTTGGAAAGAAAGTAATGGACACGTAGAGAGAAAAGACAATTTGAGAGACAGTTGAAGACATCCGGTGGGATTTACGGAGGTTAAGAGGATAAGAGTGAATGAAGGAAGACAGAACACAGTGGATGACCTGATGCTAAAAACCTAACAATGTGTCAAAATAGAATAATCGATAAAGACAAAAACAAAAGTCATTTTAAAGCAAAACATATATTGAAGTTGAATAAAAGCGCTTTTATTCACTCTAAAATTTCACAAATAAAATAATCATTCAATCTTACTGCATTATTAGCTCTTAATGGTTCGATTTTTATTTTCTCAGGAGAAGATCCAGCACTTTCTTTCAAGTCACATGACTCTCAGAAAAGAGTCTTGTATCATTCGCTCCACTTCTTCCACCAGAGTTTCATAATCTGCTTCACATGCCGTGTGTCTGCGCCTGCTTCTCTGCTCCAGACATTTCATCATGTTCCGGTGAGGCTCCGGTCCGGATGCAGCTGACTGCAACACGGTCAGCTGTTCCACGGGATCTTCTGGAACCTTCTGGGATTTGAGAGCTTCCAACACAGCGGGGGCAAACTTTCCATAGTGAGCGGTGGAGCAGAGCACCACGGGGCAGGAGCCGTCCTGCAGCCTGTCGCTCACCACCTTCGCCACGGCCGTGTGCGTGTCCATGATGTAGCCCGTCTGTGAGTGGACGCCGTGGATGGCGGACAGGCAGTCGTCCTCGGAGCACCAACCGGCGCTCACCTCCCGACGTACCTTCCCAAGCAGAGACTCCGGCAGCTGGAAATGTTGGTTTCGATCTAAACTGGTGTACAGAGATCGAACCAGGCGTCCGTCGCCGTCTGAGATGTGGTGGATGAGTCGCTCCAGGTTTGAGGACTTGAGAATGTCTATCGCAGGTGAGTGAGAGGTCATGAGACGGCGCCCCCTCAGGTCGTAACTGCCCGTGTTGATGAAGTCAGAGATGATGCAGTTGTGGTTGGAGGAGCAGATGATTTTTCTAACAGGGACGCCCATCTGCTTGGCGTAAAAAGCCGACAAAGCATTACCGAAGTTACCTGTCGGGATGGAGACGTCGACGGGATCCCCGAACTGGATCACACCATCTCTGCAGAGCTGGAGGTAGGCTGTGGAGTGATATACCACCTGTGGGGGGCCAGAGTTCCAGAAATATTAATACGATGAAGTGACTCAAAGTTGATGTCATTTCCTGCTCCAGCTAGATCTTGCATTTAAATACTGTTTTAAACTATAAAGATTTAAAATTAGGTCTGTATCTGATTTTCAATTACTTTTTAAAACACACCTTTATAGAATGGCTTTTTGTGTTATGTCGCCTTCTAACTAATGACAGGATTAACTAATGGGCTTTCACTGTATTTTAATTGATCAATTCTAATATAGTATTTTACTAACTAAACCAAATACATCTTGTGTTTTATCTTATTGTCATTACTATTGTGTTCTTTTCAATCTACTGTTCCATTTCAATATGAATCATGTTTGTTTTTATGTAAACCCCCTTAGACACTAAACATCTGAAATGTTTTATATAATTACAATTATTATCATTATTATTATGGCTCTTTACTTCTCTTGCATTGATGTATTTGCTGTAGTTGGACAGTGACCATTAAGCCAAACATTTCCTCTCTGTAACACATAATAGAACTGTAAATATTAAGTTATATCTTCTTAATGTCATGTAAAATGCAATAAACTAAATTGCAAACCTGCTAGCTAATATAGTGGCTAACAGTGTTAGCTGCAGAGACATTATGAGTTTAAATTCACAACTTCCTATACCTATAGATGTATATTTTGTTAAGATTGGAAACTCAATTAACTCTCCCAATAAATAAACTATTAATATCATTTTTTATGACAGTATGAGAGAGTTTGCTAATATGCTAAGTATACAAAAAAATTCTTAAAACCTTTATTTATTATTACTAGTTATATGGCAAATGTTGTATATATTTAAAAATAAATACATATATATAGGAACAATTGTTATTATTTACAAAGACAATATGTGTTACATTAAACATATTTTTAATTTAAATATCACAATTAATTAGTTTTTTAATAGAACAGTTTGACAGTCATTTAGAATAAAAATTGAAAAAATGTTGGCAGCTGTTACTTTTCTAGCCTCTAAGCTCATTATTGTCAGCAGAATGGTGTTGAGTTGTAGTGATGCAATATCAAGTGAACTGCAAATCAATTTCAAATTGTGGTAGAGCTAAAAAAAAATCCAAAACCATCTTCAAGTTCCTCATCATCTACTGACCTGTGGTAGCAAACGTGCCCAGTTGATGGAGTTGGCGGTGCTGAGGACTGTCCCATACTCGACAGCGAGGTGACCCGTCAGCCCGGACTCTCCAAACATCCTTTTGATCGACCTCTGACAGAAGTCAAAGTCCGACTTCACGCTGACAGCCCTGGCGTTCCCCTCGTTGAAGCTCTTCATCTGGATCTTCTGGATCTCGCTCACGCCTTCCTCCGGGAAAAACACCAGAACTCCTGTTTTGTGTCTGTCGACACCACGGAGGCTCCCGAAGCCGCTGAGCACTGCGCTTCCTGTGTCTCCGGATGTGGCCACTAGGATGAGATAGTTGCACGTGGGTGGGAGACAATACGCGAAAAGCTGCGGCATGAGCTGCAGGGCCAGATCCTTGAAGGATGCAGTGGGTCCATGAAAAAGCTCCTGGACGTACTGAGCTCCAATCAGGTGTTTGACAGGTGCGATGGCCTCGCTGGCAAAGTTGGACCCATATGCTTTAAACACCATCTCCCTTAGATCAGTTGGAGTTATTTCCTTCGGATGGATGCACTTTTCAAGTATCACCAAGGCCTGTTCAGGGTACGGCATCTCCGCCAGTCTCAGCCATTCACCGCTGTCAATCCTCGGGAAGCTGTTTTGGGGAACGTAGAGACCTCCGTCTGGAGCTAGACCTTCCACAACGACGTCACTAAAGTAGGTTTTTCTACAAGTTGGTCCTTCACATCTGGTTGACACGTACGTCTCTTCAGATTCATATCTCTCCACAGACTTCAACACCTTCTCTGCCACGTCTTCCACAGTGTCTGCCTTTCCACACAACACCCGGATATCAAGCCATTTCTCATAAAACTGCTTCCGGTAGAGTAGGATGTCCTTCATGGAGACCCCTGCCTCTTGTCCCACTATTCTATTCACTTTCATCCTGGATAGTCTTTGCATGATGTCCTCACTGTCTACATCCAAATACACAACAAATCCCGTCTGTCTGAGCTGCTCCATGGTTTCAGTGTGAAGAGGGTTGGATCCAGTAAGGGAGACGACACATCCAGAGACAGAGAAGTTGCACAGAACTTGACCTTCCTCCTCCAGGAAACGCTCACCGCCCACTGAGGCCAACTTGGCTGAGACTGGCATCTTCCATGTCGTTTCCAAGACATCGTCGTCGATGTCAACGACAGGAAGTCCTAGCCTTTGAGCCACTATCTTCCCCACAGTCGTCTTCCCAGATCCCGGTGGACCCATGAGGACAATATTCCTGTCTCGGTTGAGTCTTGGGGCAGCAACATGTGTTGAAAAACATGACTTTGATTTTAAAAATGAATTGTGGAAACATCTAGCTGCCCTCATTGCCACCAGTCTGGCACTTAATGAAGCCATTTAGAAGAGGATACAGTTCACCTGATGAAAATAAATGAAAAATTAATGTTAACTTCTAACATATGGTTGTTGTTTAAATGCAGTATTTGTGTATTTGCGATATGCATAGCTATGCACACGTGATCGTCCTACATCTAAGCGAAAGCAATATATCTATAAATGTTACGCATAAATCAACTTCCAAAATAAGGAATTGTTACTTACAACATGTATTTTAAAGTTTTCCCAAACTAAGGCTTGTGTGTAATATCAAGAAGTTCCGGGTTTCTTAACAAAACCTCATTTTAAGTTGCTTAAAACGATCAACAAGGCACATGTCTTTCTTATCATTTGTAAACAAACCTGGGACTCATGTAGATGACGTCACATCCGGAGTGATAGAAAGCGTGGCTGTCATTTTTTAATGGTAATAACTTTAAGCTATTCAATTGTTTTGATTTTTGATTCGTTTTTTGATGGCAGAATTGTTTATTCTTTTTATTTCATTTTTCTACAACCGCAAAGCAGAATTTTGCATTTATTAAAACGGCTACTATGCAAATGAAATACACATTAAACTGGAAACATTTTTTTAGTTTGCTTTTAACTTTAATTAACATGTATTGATATCGAGAGAGATGTTTGTAGGCTAAAAAGCAAACGTGTATTTTCCCCGATGTTATTCTTTCTGACTGCTCTTGAACGCAACAGTCTCTTAGCAACGGGTAAACTAACAAATCACACGGGACTTGTTCGCTCTCTTCAAAAAAAAGTCCCTCAATTTTGTTTGTCTGTGAACTTATTTATTGTACTTTTTCGAAGGCAGCATGTCTGAAGGCAACTTATTCCAACAAGAAAGCGTGTACCAATATCTAGTAGAGGAGGAAGATGACGTTTCAGAGTCAACACTGTGGTAAATATTGAAGTTCATTATTAATGTTATCTTCTTTTAAATAGAGTTTATTTACAGTTATTAAAAAAAATGTAAGATTGTAAAAAAAATGTAGGCAGCTGTTTCAACTATACTTTATTCTGAAATATGGATTATGGTAACAAAGGCTTAAAAATGTTGCTTAGTTTTTTGTGGAGTTATGTCAAATCCTGTGCAATTTAAGAAAATGGATTCGTTCTGGTTCAAGTATCTTTTGTGAACACGAAGTGGACCCAGAACAAACCACCAGAAAATAGGGAAACTGAGGAATAAAACATTAAGACAACAATAAAGTCAATATTAATTCAGCAATTAATCTAATTGCACTTCTACAAAACATTTTACATCAATTCAATTAAAGCTTTTCTGTTGCCGGCGTGTATTTTTCACGGATTTTAAAAACCAAATCATCTTTCAATCCACTTTATCTTAAATCTTATGACGTCATCACTGTCTTTAAAAAAACATCTTGATGCGTCCTTTGATGTCAACTTATTTCACATAGTTATATTTCTCCACTTACCTTTGATGTTCAATTTATAAGAGTACATCTAAAATTAGAAGCATCATCTGAATTTGGAAGACGTCTGGTCGCCTCACGCACCTGTTTAAAATTATAATCCTCTCAAAAATACATTTTAGGACGAGGATCCTGTTCAGTGATTCAAAACTAGAATGGACTCGGAAGAAGAAGAGTTTTATGAAAAACCACCAAGGTAGAGTCTGATGTAATAGTTTGGCTGAAGGTTTAGCTGTGGAGAGTGAGATTAGTGATGACATGACCTCTGAGCTAAACTTAAGAAACTGAAATCCAACAAGTATGTTTATCCTATTATAATTTAAAAAGGCCAACTGTCTTAGTTTATGATATTAAAATAAAACAAAGCCTGAATCACTTGTTTAAAATGTAATTTAATGTGGAAAAAAATGTGCTTATACAGTTTCTAAAATAATTTCTTAATACAATAAACTAACACCACTGTATATAAGCAATTTTGTTAATTTTGATAACCAGTTTTGTCTTTTAAGTAGGTGAATATGACCTAAACTAAGTATTTTTGAGTGAATTCTTAAAGACTTTAAAAGAATAAATTGATTATTCATTAATAATGTAATAATAAATATTATAACAATATTTTTTTAAGTTATTTTTCAAGTTATATTTAAATAAAAGTCTATGAAATGAAATAATATACAAAATATTCCAGATTGTTTTCTTTTCTTTTTATGGCATTTTTACAATTGTTTTTTTTGTTTCTAGTTGGAACTTGTAAGTTCAGTTGTTAGACCCCTTTTTCCATGGCTCCTCTTTATTTTGACTCCACTGTTCCTCACAACAGTCACAGAAAAAATGAGGCTCCGTAGGAAATTTCACACCTAACCCATTTAAAGTGAAAGACTTTCTGTTGTAACGCCAAGAGATTAGGAAAAGGTTGTAATGTTGAATTAAGAGTTTAGAGCCAAAAAGAAAACCGTTCGACCAGGTATTGAGTTTTAATCTTATTTTGTGGTAAACGTATATTTTGGTTCTCTGTGTGGTTGAAGGTACATGTCCAAGTACCGGCCTCAAGTCCTCGAGGAAACCCGGCTGAGTAAAAGTCCAATGAAAACGATGGGACCGTTGAAAGTCGACGCCCCGTCTCCCGATAAATTCCTCAAAAAGCATTCGAAGGAGCCGAAACTGCCTGGAAGTGAGTTTCTCACACGAAAAACAATGTGAAGATGATGTTGTCTCTCACACGGTTGCTACTGTTTCCTCGCCTCAGACACTCTTGTGGAGGGTCAGCGTATCCACGTTCTCAGGAAGCCTCCAGTGCCGGGGAGGAAGGAGAAACCAATCATGGGCATCCAAAGCGGCACAAACTTCATCAAAACCAACACTATAGTCGTGCCCCGGACCATGTACAGAGCCATGCAGGCTCGCAGCTACAAGAAGAAGAAGGTAGAAGGATCAAAACTAAACCTTCGCTCATCCATTAATAACAGAGAGTGTAGAGCAGGGGTGTAAAACTGGTTTTCACCAGGGGCCACATCATCATAATGGCTCCCCTCAAAGGGCCAGATGTAACTTATAAATGTAACTAAATGTAAGCTAATGTAAAATAAATCTAACTACTCCTTAATGTTAAATGACTTTGAATTTATTACTTGAGAGGGGGCATAACTACTATAAAACCAACAATTGTGAGCTGCTAAAAACATGTGTGATGTAGCATTTTACAATTAAATAAAAATGGCTGCACACAGCCTTGCATGTGGTGCACTAAATAAGATATATAAGGTAAGGCAGGCGGGCCACATAAAATCACATGGCGGGCCACATTTGGCCCGCGGGCCTTGAGTTTGACACATATGGTGTAGAGAGACAGAAAGATGGAGCTATCATTGTCTTTGTTAGTAGTTTTGATCAAACGTTGATGTCTAATACATATCTGGGCCCTTAGACTCTTTTTAGAAAATCCCATGAGGTCAAAATAATACTATAAAACTGACCATTCAAACATGTTTTTCATGCTTATCCAGTAATTATACTAGTTTTACTAGTTGTGTGTACTAGTTCACTTCTGCTAGTTAACTTCTGATAGTTAATTTCTGCATTTCATTTGTTAGATCTTTAGTTGAAAAGCTTTTTTATTTGTCTTTTCTATGGGCATTGGTTTCATATTTTGTCTTTTTATATAATCCTTTAAAAATTAAATGTATACGCAATCAACTATTACCCTCTATTTTTGCATTTTTATTTTATTATTGTTTAATATATAAAATGTACCATGTTTTGTTCTTGAGAATAATTTAATAAAATTAAGTTGAAAATGAATAATATAGAATTGAACTAAAACTATTGTTTATTGTAGAATGTTTTTATTTTATTTTTATTTTATTTTATTTTATTTTATTTTATTTTTTTAAGTTTTCCCAACATGTTCAATTCTTTGTTGGTCCATTATAGTAGCTTTTTCCTACAAAATAGCCCAGGAGGAAATGTAACGTCCCACCCATCTAATTTACAATAGAATGTTTCTTTTGGTAGACAATGTGGAAGCCTTTTGTTGACATTGCGGCAATTTTGTTTTCACTAAAACGTGTAAAATTGTGTTGTCACTATCAGATGTAGTGTCTCTTGTAAGGACGCAAGGCCGGAGAAGATTAATGGAGTCTTTTGATGAACAGGATTACGGAGCCGTCCCCGTCTACCTGGTGAAGCGTAAGGGTGAATATGAGAAGGCTCAGGAGGAGTACGAGGAGGAGCTGAGAAGGAAGGAGGCGGCGGCATCCAAACACCTGTCTAAAGAAGAGAAGGAGGCCATTTTAGAGGTACCTGAAGTCCCGTACTGTGATAGTAATCTGGCTATCTAGTGATGGGTTGATGAAGCTTCATGAAGCTGTGTCCTGGTTTGTTGGAGTCCACTAGATGTCACTCTCTGCTTTATCTTGTCTGTTGAAACCTCACATCATTTTTAAACAGAGGGCAGTACCTACTCTGTTTGTATATAGGAATCGGAAATGGCTTCAGGAATCTTCACTATCAATATAACTATTACTTAAAATAAAAAATAATATAACAAATGATTAAATTACATTGAAATATTAAACAATCAAAAAAAATTTAAATATGAATAACGTACAAAATAAAAATACAAAACAAAAATATTAAATAAATATAGATGAATGATGTTAAAATTGATTTTAAATATAAAAAAAAACTCAATATGTTCAAGCTTACACACAAAGACATATAATAAGGCTGAGTAATGAGTTCAACTGAGCAGCAAGTGTCATAATGTGCCAGATATTGATCTCAAATTATTCACAAAAGAGTGAGAGATTCTTCAAATAATTGGCGTCTAGAATGTCATACATACCAATTCTTTATTTTAGAATCAAGTTTGAAACTGATCTTTCATCATTCTTCTTGATCCAGGGTCTAAAGAAAAACTGGTCCACTCTGCACCACGAGTACCAGCGTCTGCCCTTCATCATCTGCACCATGGTGCGGCAGAAGCGCAAGGAGGAGCTGGAGAATCAGCTGGACCAGCTGGAGAAGGACATCAGCCTCCTGGAGAGATTCACCACCATCTACATCACCGACTGAACCACTCAGGATCATGTTTGTTAGACCTGAGGGAACCATTGTTAAAGATTAGGTTGAACGTTGGAATACCTTTTTGAGTAGCCAGAATAAATTCTGAATGATACAAACCCTCGAACAATCAGACTTACTGAATTAGTAAATCTGTCTATTATATGAAGTGAAATTCTACTCAGTATTTTATTCACAGTGTTCCCAAATAAAGCTGCAGCTCCTCACTTAAGTGTTTTTTTCTTCTTCTCAAATTCCTGCTATGATCTTTGAGATTAACATGTCAGAGGTAGTGGTGTGCTGATGAAGCTTCATGAAGCAGTGTCATGTTGTCCAGAGGTCAGTAGGTGGCGCCACCAGTTAAAAAAAAAAAATAATAATAATAATCTCTATTTATATAGCGCCTATAATGTGATTTTTTATTAGAACAGTTGTTCAAAACAAAGGAAAATAGTGCAGAGACCGCCATCTAGTGGACTCTGAAAATAATGACACTGATTCATGAAGCATCATCAGACCATCAGTAGTGCCAAAATGAGTCCTTTTATGCCTAATGATGTTATTTGCCACTTTTGTTTTCACCAAAAGTCCATTAAAAAAAACAAAAACCTGATGGATGTTTTAAAATAAGCAGCAAAAATAATAAATTCAATATGTATTAGAGGTAATTAACAAAATTAGGCAAGAATAAACTAATTATTACGATTTAATATATATATTTTTTATTCATTTATTTAGAATAGCTTTAGGGAAAAAATATTAAAATGATACAAATGATAGTAACAAATTGTATATCAAATTAATTTAAAAAAGATTCGATTTAAAATTGTACAGTAACGGAACTATAAAATACTATTAAAAAACTGCCTGAAAAAAAGTTTGTTTATTGTTTAAAGTTGATCTTTTACACTATTAATGTAGTTTGTGACGGTGAACATTATTCTTCTGCTGGCCTTGCTCAGCCCTCATTCATCACATGAGCCTGATTATCTCTGTCACGACTGAGAAGCACAAATGAGTGAAGCATGATCCTTCAGGACATGTGGCCACAGAGACGTCTTCGAACTTGACGGTACTGCGTTTGCAGTTTTTGGCGAGACAGGAGCGACGGTGAGTCCAATTTTATGTCATTTGACGGCCGGTGACCTCAGTAACCTTCTCATTTCTAGCTGCATTTGTGGATCAACAACCACTTGAAGCTGCTTGTGATGGAACACGGCGGACAGAGACGAGGAGTTGTGGTATGATTGTGTTGCTTTTATTCACATATGTAGTGTTAACTTTGCTTTCACTCCCATCACTTCTACTGACAAACTCAAACACAATATTACATCTGCAACTAAGGTACACACAACATTGTCACATTCTAACTACACACATGTATGACCACAACAAAACACAAATGAAAATATCCATGACCAAGAGATTAACACACACCTAACTCCCATCCACGCTTCTGTCTACACTTACAAATCCACATGTTAGAACATACTCAGGATCTCACTTATATTGAAATGTACGCACAAACACAAAAGAGCACAATACGACACACAACTTCATCTACAACCAAACAAGCACAACAGAGACACAAACATCCTTATGTGTAAGAAAATTAAACAGACACACAAAATAAAACGTTCATCATTAATCACACCAGGGCACATTTAACAGAAAACGTTGTCAACACATACCATTGTATTGATAACATCAATACCTTCGCATAAACTTCTACACATACAAAGTAATATCGACATATGTTTCTTTAGGTGTTTTTTTATTTGTTAAAGTATTTCTTTTCATTGAGTAAATTGAACTCATGTTTGGACAACCATGCCTATAATCATATTTTATATATTGAAAAAAGTAACTTTGTTAAAAAATGTCACGTCTTTAAAAATATATATTTTAGGTTTTGTTCCTTCTTTCTTTTGGTTTGACGGCCCCAAGCAACAGCCACGTTCTGTAATGTGGCCCCTGAGGAAATTCAGTTTAACACAAAGTATTCTTCAGGAAACTATGCAGGTCGATCATAACATAATTATATTTGGATCGCGATATTTTAGCATCACAGACCAGAAACAAAACAAAAACACTGCTGGTTCATTCAATCTTCTTCTACAAACCGTCTTCTTGAATAAGAGGTAAAGTGCGACCCCAGGTGACCAGTACTAGTCATTTCAGACAAAATTCTCGTTTCGAAAATTGTCTTCTACATACACCTGAGTGATCACAACCACATGAACACACAACCATTTTCACGACATATACACAAGACAAATCCCCCACAGCTCCACTCACAGTCCAATAATGATCATTAAAAATTGAGGAAGTTGCCCTCTGGCTCAGCTCTTTTTTGTGACACTACCACTGTCTGATTCAAACTCGTCAGATCAAGGAGGACTGGCCGGGCTACAGTCTGGATCTGTTCACGTACCCGGAGCACTACCACGACGACATCGACAACGTCTACATCCCACACGGGGTCATCAAGAACAGGTAGATGTTCCACACCAGCTCACGGGCTTCTTTCTTACTGAGGCTGCCGTCCCTGCAGGACCGAGCGTCTGGCTCACTACATCATGGAGGACTTTGTGGACAACGACATCATGGTCCTGTGTGCCCTCAAAGGAGGGTACAAGTTCTGCGCAGACCTGGTGGAGTACATCAAGATTCTGGGCAGAAACTCCAACAAGTATCTCGAGACTCGCGTGGAGTTTATTCGCTACAAGAGCTACCTGGTGAGTGAAGGACCAGATTTCCACCACATGAGGAAGAACTACACAAAAGTGACAAAGTCACAGACACACATTTTATGTTCCACAACAGTTGATCCACAAAACCTTGTTCATGAGCCCAGCGGGCTCAAACCGTCAGACCCCAACCCAGTGAACTACTCACTTCAGGTGTACTCTGAACGTCCTTATTTGGACTAACGTTAAAGTAGTATACTACTATATTATACATTAAGTCTACTTTGATACATGTAGCTCAAGTACACTATACTTTTTTCTTTAATATTCGTCAGTGGTATTATTGTGGGGATCAGGAATCAACTGGCAAAGGATTATGGGAGTGGGTGATGGTTTACAGAAAACCCCCATTATAGATGAATGTGTAGTACTGGAGGTTAGGTCCATACAAAATAGTATGTGAAGTATGATTGGCATTGATAGCTCAAATACAAACACACATAAATGAGAATCATTCGACTTGCCTATTTTTCATTGATCAATTTTTGGGCCCCCTTTTATTGGGTTTGGCGATGGAGTTGAGGAAACATAAATAATTAAGTAAGTAAGTGAGTTATTTGTAAAGCGCTTTTCTAGACCAGGGTCCCAAAGCGCTTGAACATAACTGTGTACTTGTCTGCCTTGCCTTTCATTCATCTATTGTGGGAATAATGGTGGGTAGTTTAGAGTAGTAAAATCAACTATTGACTCATTGTGTATACCTAGTACACTAGTTGTATAGACATAAGTGTAATACAAACTTAGAATGTTCCAATTTAGTCTGAAGTAGTATACGTTTAGTCCACTACACTCAAATGTACTTTTGTATACTTACCACACACAAAAAAGCAAATACTATATACATTATTTTTGCTTCAATGTTAAGTTACTTAAAAACATTTTCAGGGTCCTCAATATGTATTCATTCATTCATTTTCTTTACCGCTTAATGCCAATTTTAATTCATGAAAAAAAACTCAAAATACTACGCTTCCCCTCTACGTTATACCGCTAGGTGTCAGTGTTGCGTGTGTTTCGTAAGAGGAAAGAGAACCTCTGGACCAGTCAAGGAATCTTTCAGATACGAGCTTATAATGGCTGGTGGATTAATTGTAGGGGGAAACCAGAATCATGTAAAGTACCTCGACTTTTTATCTTTGCCTTTTTACTAGGGTGACCCTATTCTGGTGTAGTCACAACATTTTTTTTGTTTGTTTGTTGGTTTTGGTTGAGTGTTTTTTACAGGCTTTGAACACAGTAAACCTATATTCTGAATTCTCAAAGAGACACTTAACCATGGCCCTTGGAGTTCCCATAAAAGAGAGCCCTCTGTGTAAAAAAAGAAAAAAGGAGGTATGGTCTCAATACTAATACGACCAGGAAAGTGATGTTCGGTGTCACATGGAGGATATATGTCACCTGCCTGAGGACTAATATCCTTCTTATCTCTCTGCTCCTTTTTGAACTGTTATCAAATGTCATTAAGCTCTGACCTACAGTGCAAATGACTTCGCCTGAAGGCTAACACGTCAAAAAAACTGTACCAAAAAAACAGTCTTTTAACGTATGAGTGTCTTTGTCGAATGAGCTCCATGGAAGCTGACGCCTCTAACATTTTGTTTTATTTTTGTCACCAGAACGACCAGTCCACAGAAGACCTGCACATCGTCAGGAGCAGAGATCTGTCTTTTCTCAGAGGGAAGGTGTGTACGACAACAAAGGTTGGACTCGCTCCAGAGTCGCCCTGATTCTGTTGTATCAAACCATTTACTTTTGGTTCCAGCAACGACTTCTCCTGGGGTTTCCTGTTTGGAAAACAGTTCTGGGTCATTCCACTTGAAAGAATTCCCACTTTTCTTTTAAGTTAAACCATCCAGGAGCAATATATTTTTGAGACATTCATTTTCTATAAGAGACATTTAATACACAGTATAATCCAATATTATCCTCTTTATTGTATCGTCGAGCAGATATTAACCATCCTATTTGAGAAAATTGACTCTATTTAAAACATAGTATATAGATTAAATTAAAAATAAAACAGTTTGAAATGATAAATTAATGGTTTTCTTATAAAGTTGGAGATTTACTGAACTAAGTCATGGCATTCACGTCAGAAGGAGTGCAGCTAGCCCTGTTAGCCATTAGCTTAACTAATAAGTATACCATCCATTTTATTGATGTAATGTAGATTAAAGTTGGAAAATAAAATAATACATTTATTATTGTTTTTTTTAGAATCCCTTATTAGTCCCGCGAGGGGAAATTCAACCATTCACACATACTGATGTGAGTAGGCTGCACACTTGCGCCAAAATACATTTATTATTGTTTTCTACACACTATGTGTTATGCTTGGTAATGTTAAACTATTTAAAAAACACTAGGCCGAAATCTCATTTAACGATATCAGCGAAACATTAACAACACAACTTTACAATATCTAGACTGCAAAGAGAAGGAAGCTAATATCTTGTTTGAGATGAAAACCTTTAATATCGTTTAAGTTCAGCAACAAATGCCGGCAGAATAGAAAAAGTTAAGCTATCTCACTGATGTGAGAGACTGCAATCTAAATCTGAATCTAAATAGAAAGGGGAAATAGGGAAACTGGTGGCTACAAAGCTAGTTAGCATTAGCAGCCAAGGATGTCCATGAGAAATAAGTAAGTAGGTAAGTAAGTAAAGGTTAATTCTAATACATTACAGATATCTGCAAATATTCAACCACATACACACTTCAGTCATGTGAGAAAAACCTCTGGTGGCTTCTTAAAATATCTTGGAGACAGTAAAGTATAGTAGCTAAATAAACCAGCAACAACAGACATGTTATAGAAAGAGAGGAAACTCTGCTGATGAGTTTTGCCTTTTCTAGCTCCCTCGACACAAGGCCGAGTCGGAGTCAGTCAGTCGAAACCTGGCAACAGATGAATCGAGAACAGACTGAAATTATTCTGTTTCTGTAAATTCATGTTGAATGAAAAAGTGAAACAAATCCATTCTTCAAAGGCATGAAAGACGCAGCCCACAACCAAACTTTGTTTTGATAGCATGTGTGGTCAAGTTTAAAAGATTTCTAATGTTTTTTTTTATTCCTCTTTTCAGAGTGTGCTGATCGTCGAGGTGAGTTTCTTTTACCACAGTTTCTTTAAATGATTCTTTCTGTTATTTTTCCAGACAGCATATGGTGCAGATGGTTTCATTGAATATTTTTACTACAATTATATATTAGTAAATACAGACCTTCATTGATTAAGTGTCAAATGTTGCTGTAAAAAGGTTTATAGGATTTGGTCATTCACTTGTTTGTCTTTTAACCATTGCCACTTGTGGACCAAACTCCATTCGGAATTAAAAACCTTAAACATGAATTCATAAAACACAACATATAGTTAAATAATTAAAACAAGTGTGGATAGCAAGCTTCTTGGCGGGAGCACGGGGTGTCACGACACATTTCTAGGTATGTATTCGTCTCTCAATGATTGGAACCATTTAGTTAAAAGTTTAAAAAGAATATATGACGTGGAATGTTTTGGGTCAAATACGACAAGAATATATGTGAAAAAAAAAAGAAAGAAAAACCCTCGACTGCACTAAAAGGTTCACGGAAAACATGTTAATTAATAACATAATTTAAGTAAAATTAAATGGGGAAATAAAGATTGGAATGAAGCTTATTGTATTTAAAATGATAGTTCTCTCTCTTTGCTGTTCCCTTCTCTCAGGCCATTGTTGACACAGGAAAGACCATGAAGGCTCTTCTACAGCATGTGCAGACCTTTGAACCCAAGATGATCAAGGTTGCGGGGTGAGTGAGCTTCTCTTTCTGACCCCTCTGTTGGGGAGGAAATACTAGTCTTGTAATGGAGGATCATATCTCTGGTCCACAAACTCTCTGGCGCCTAATCTTTCACAGCAGATGGTTCATAGGGAAGTTGCGTTTCCTGCTGTGTCATGATGTGTAGATGTGTGTATCATTCACCTCAGCTGGGTCAGTGGATATTGAAAAAAACTGTATTCTGTATATGTATGTCACCTGCTGGTGTTCAAGCGCTTACATCCATCCATATGACCTTAACATGATGGACTGTATGTGTTGAAAAGTGACTGATTCACATGTAAAGTCGTTGTACTTGTGTTGGGTGCAACAAAGTATAGCACTGGGCGACGCTCAGTTGTCTTCGCCCTTCATCTTCGTCCACAGAGACACACTTAAAAACATCCAAATACCTCGTGGTGCTCGTCCCTATTCCTCATGTTAAAGCCTCGACATGAGGAATTGTTCCGAAAAAACGTACTTAAGTCTATATTTTAAGTTTGTTTGTAGCGGAAGTTATCTCAGGTGCTCCCTGACGTCTATCCTCATTCAAGCGCATTGCACGGTTCAGTTTGCATGTGCAAGATTTAGGCTGATGGCCAAGCAGCGTCTTCTTAAAACAAGGTTAAAATATAGACTTTTAATTTTTTTTTTAACAATTCCTCATATCGATGCTTCAATAGGAGTTGGACATTACACACGACAACACAAAGGTATATGGTAGTTTTTAAGTATTTAATTGTGTAACAAAGATGAAAAGAGACGACAACTGAGAATCATTTAGTACGTCAACATACTGAAATATTTGCCTATAACTCTGAAACCTACTATTTAGATTAGATTTGAGAGTAAGCGAAATTTGAGTCAACAAAGTCATACTTTTCTTTAAGAAGCTATTGAACTAACTGTCTCTTTGTAATTCAGTCTGCTGATCAAAAGAACAGCCAACACCGTGAATGGACTCATTGACTGTAAGTGCCTTTAAGTATAAATGTTAATATCTGTGCTTCTGTTTAAAAGTGTGACTGATGGCTACTCATGAACATGCCTGTGGCCACAGAAACAAGTTTAGTCTTTCCCTCTGCCACTCACCCCTTCTTTGACGACAGACCTGATGTGATTGATGAAGCGTCATGAAACTGACCTTAATTTTAGATTCCTCTAGACGGCATGCTCTATTATCTTTTGACATTATATATTTAAACTGAGTGTTCCACCTGCTGGCCTCTAACAATATGACACTGCATCATGAGGCTTCATCAGCACATCACTACTTGACACTCCCAGACACCTAATAGGTCACTTGCACAACTCTTGGGAGCCAAATTTAAAGATTATTTTAATGCAAGCATACTTTAGAAAAAAAAGAAGAATGAAGGTATCTTAAGGTATCTGAAACTGGATGAAAGGAATAAAATAAAAGATGGAAAAGCAGTTGTTATGTGGGAGGTGAACAGAAATGTTGTGCTCCTTGTGTCATTGAGTTTAATAGTCGTGTCTAAGGTCATCTCAGTCTTGTCACTCCTTTAAGACCAGACCTCCAAATTCCCCCAGGCTTCAGATTAATGTCAATTCCTGCCTGTTTCCTGTTGATCCAGTTCATTCCAGTTTGATCCTCCACCTTCTCCCCTCCAGTCTCAAGCAAACTGAGTGGTTCTCCAACTTAATAAAGACTTGACTTTGTTAATGGAGTGATTTTAATAACGTGTCTGATGGAGTGTTCTGCCTTTTTTAGATGTTGGGTTCGAGATCCCCAACCGATTTGTGGTGGGTTACGCCCTGGACTACAACGAATACTTCAGAGACCTGAATGTAAGTATGCCTTACATGCAAGCTGACTATTACCGAAGTATCTGAGGTCATCAGTGTTCATATGTAATTGGTAATTTTACAGTCTTATTACACTTTTACACACTATTTCACTGACACACTGGGTCAATAGAAAAAAAAAAGTGTAATCTTGTGTATAGTCATTTTAAAGCGATAGTTCAGCCAAAATTAAAATTTTCTACTCACCCTTATGTCGACTATGAGTAATGTGTTCCTTTTTGGAGCTACAGACAGAAATTTATGTTGATGCTAATGTAACAAACAGGGCTTACTTTTCTTCACCCAAAAAATAAACTAGAAAAGTTGTGTAGGTGAGTAGAAAATAAGTGACATTTTAGGTTCGGCTGAAGTATTTCTTTATCACAAATGATTGACTTTCTACTACAGTGGGATTCATCTAGTGGTTGTTCAGGAGGCTGGTGTCATAAGTGAAATTTTCATCACAAATTTAACAATTGTTTCTCCTTTCAGCACATCTGCGTCATCAGCAATACTGGGAAGATGAAGTACAAGATCTGAGAGCAGTTTCCCTCAAGCTTCAACCACAGATGAATTCCATCTCTTAATATTTGATTCAATCTCTTAAATATTGTCACTTAACAACTTTCTAACTGAGTTTCCTGATTGTTTTATAAAAGTTATGTGCAAAAGGATCACATCGGCTTCACTTGTGTCGACTCAAACACAGACATGCAAAATAATCAACAATATGTAGTTTGTTGGTGAAGGATGGAGACATTAAGGAAGATGACTTCTTCATGTGTAGACAACGCTTGTTGCAACTAATTTGTGCAAAAATTTCGGTCATAACCCGACAACTTAATGAATTCAGTCTACCATTGTCTTTATGTATTTTTCCAAACAATTAGCGTTTATTATGAAACACAGGATAAAACAACTGTATTCCCTATTTCATTTAGACCATACCCACATTCAAATGTTATAACTTCAAATTCATGGGGGCTACAGGGTGGGCCACAGAGATTCTCGCAGGGGGGACACTGGAAGTAAAAGTTTCTAATTTTGATTACCATGCTAAGTTACTAGCCACCAATCTCAATGTGTAACCATGCTAAGTGACTAGCCACCACTCTAAACGTGTTAGCATGCTCAGTAACTAGCCACCACCATTTAATTGTTACGCTACTAGGTTACTTGCCACCACTATATTTTGTTGCCATGCTAGCTGGTTACTAGCCCCATTTGAAACTTTTCATCATGTCAAGTTTTTCAGCCCACTCCTTACATGAGTAAGTAATTAATTTGAATTGATATGTTATTTTTTTATTTTCTAGACCAGGGTCACAAATCGCTTAAACAATACTAAAAAAAAAATTTACTAAAAAAGGTCAAGATAACACAGAAAATATCACAGGTGTCCCAGAAAATCAGGGAAAAACCTGCACGAATAAGAAAGTCTTAAGATGTTTCTTGAAGGAGTCAGTAGATCATCAAACACAGAGGGAGAGGAAGATCTTTGCAAAGCTTAGGAGCAACAGCCTGGAAGGATTTCTCTCCTCTGGTCCTGAACCGTGTGCGAGGAACCATCAGTAGATTCTAATCCACAGACCTCAGAGCCCGAGCTGGGGTGTAAGTCTGGGTCAGATCACTGATGTAAGGAGGAGCCTGACCATGAATAGATCTGAAAGTAAGAAACAGAATTTTAAAATTAATCCTGAAAGAAACTGGAAGCCAGTGAAGAGTTTTAAGGATCGGAGAAATGTGAGTTCTTCTACTAGAACAGGTCAGAATTCTCGCTGCAGAGTTTTGTATCAACCTTTCCTTCTTATTAAGACATACTAGCTATTAAATATATTATGCTACTAGTCACCACCCTTAACTTGTTAGCTACGTTTCTGAGCCCACTCTGAACATAAATAGGTCAAATAATATAATAACTGCGACTAAGATACAGTTGAGACTCGGAGCAGAGCAGGTATATCCAACTTGGAACATTTATGACTAAAGTAGCCTGACACATTTGTGTGCTACGGTCAGAGATCTCTACAGTGAGCGATGTCACCGGAAGGTCAGAACCTTGTGGGTCAGAAGGTGAGTTGTGGAAGAGATTGGGGAACCTTGCAGCTCTTGCCTTACCTTCATCTTTTGAAACAATTGCATGATAAACGTTGTGAAAGCGAGCCGGAGAGGTATTTAAGTGAGACTTCGGGCCGACATGCTAATAAACCTTCAGAACCTTTCTAAGGACCAGAACTTGACTCAAAGATGAGGCTCCTCCACGTCCTTCTCGTGCTGTCGCTGGTCGTCCTCATCGCCCAACCCGGAATGTTGGACAACAGTGCAGACTCTGTCGCCAAACGTGAGTCATGAATATTTTTTTTTAATTATAGATGAAAAATGACTTGATCTTGACATTAAAACTAACAAAACGTACAATTATATTAGGAACTGAAGGATAAAGTAAGAAAAATAAATTGAACAATGTGATTCAAGTTCCATTTATTTAATTGTTTAATAAGTTTAAACATGGGGGTAGGAATAAGTTTAATAAGAAATAACATCATCAACATGTATTGATTCTTTCTTCTCTTTTCGGACAGTGAGTGACATCATCAAGGGGTAAGTCTTTCGTCTCATCGTCTCTGACCCAAACCCTTCCTCACGGTATCTTGTTGACCACGTCAGGAGGTTCCGTGGTTCTGGCGAGCGCAAGATGCAGAAGCGACATTATGATTTTCATCATCACGATTGGCACTATGGCCTCTTGGATCAGCAGAGAGAGTGACACACGGGAGTTGACCTCGCAGATGAAATAAAAGCTCAACATTCAGATATTATTTCTGAACTTAACTGACCTTGAATCCTCTCTTTTGTGTGTTTGTGTGTGTGGGGGTGTCCCCCGCTAATTACAGCATATAAGTATTGTAACTTCGATTTGGAGGTGCTGATTTTCATTCCAGTCAGTAGACTCCATCAAGCGCAAAGAGAGAGGAAGATCGTTCCAAAACTTAAGAGCAACAGCCTGGAAGGATTTCTCTCCTCTGGTCCTGAACTGTGTGCGAGGAACCGTAAGTAGATTCTGATCCACAGACCTCAGAGCCCGAGTTGGGGTGTAAGGCTGGATCAGATCACTGATGTAAGGAGGAGCCTGACCATGAATAGTTCTGAAAGTAAGAACCAGAATTTTAAAGTTGATCCTGAAAGAAACTGGAAGCCAGTGAAGAGTTTTAAGGATCGGAGAAATGTGAGTTCTTCAACTAGAACAGGTCAGAATTCTCGCTGCAGTTTTGTATCAACCTTTCCTTCTTATTAAGACATACTAGCAATTATATATATTATGCAACTAGCCATCGCCCTTAACTTGTTAGCATGCTAAATTACTAGCCACGACCCTAAACTTGTTAGCTAAGTTTCAGAGCCCACTCTGAACATAAATAGGTCAAATAATATAATAACTGCGACTAAGATACAGTTGAGACTCGGAGCAGAGCAGGTATATCCAATTTGAAACATTTATGACTAAAGTAGCCTGACACATTTGTGTGCTACGGTCAGAGATCTCTACAGTGAGCGATGTCACCGGAAGGTCAGAACCTTGTGGGTCAAAAGGTGAGTTGTGCAAGAGATTGGGGAACCTTGCAGCTCTTGCCTTACCTTCATCTTTTGAAACAATTGCATGATAAACGTTGTGAAAGCGAGCCAGAGAGGTATTTAAGTGAGACTTCGAGCCGACATGCTAATAAACCTCCAGAACCTTTCTAAGGACCAGAACTTGACTCAAAGATGAGGCTCCTCCACGTCCTTCTCGTGCTGTCGCTGGTCGTCCTCATCGCCCAACCCGGAATGTTGGACAACAGTGCAGACTCTGTCGCCAAACGTGAGTCATGAATATTTTTTTTTAATTATAGATGAAAAATTACTTGATGTTGACATTAAAACTAACAAAACGTACAATTATATTAGGAACTGAAGGATAAAGTAAGAAAAATAAATTGAACAATGTGATTCAAGTTCCATTTATTTAATTGTTTAATAAGTTTAAACATGGGGGTAGGAATAAGTTTAATAAGAAATAACATCATCAACATGTATTGATTCTTTCTTCTCTTTTCGGACAGTGAGTGACATCATCAAGGGGTAAGTCTTTCGTCTCACCGTCTCTGACCCAAACCCTTCCTCACGGTATCTTGTTGACCACGTCAGGAGGTTCCGCGGTTCTGGCGGGCGCAAGATGCAGAAGCGACATTATGATTTTCATCATCACGATTGGCACTATGGCCTCTTGGATCAGCAGAGAGAGTGACACACGGGAGTTGACCTCGCAGATGAAATAAAAGCTCAACATTCAGATATTATTTCTGAACTTATCTGAACCTTGAATCTTCTCTTTTGTGTGTTTATGGGTGTGTGTGTGTTACATCCTGTTTTCATGACTGCTGTTAAGAAGAAGAAAGAAGAAAGATGTATGGAAAAAAATATTCTTCTCATGATGATACTGTACCTTACACTTTTAATTATCATGACTACTACTGATATTTATACAACTGTAACCGCTACTGATAGTTATCTTATTATACCTACTACTGATACTTCTATTATTATAACTAGCACTGGTCCATATATTACTAAAACTCCTTCTGGTACTAATATAAGGTAAGTATCAGTAGTAGTCATAATAATATAAGTAATTATAATATTAATTATCATGTACTAGCTGGCTAGGCCGTGCTGATGGCAGCTTCGCTTCGTGTTTGAAAACTTGTTCATTTATTTTTTGAGCACCACATTTTCGGCAAAATGGCCGTTAAGTTAACCAATCACTACGTCAGAGGCTGTGCTCGAATCCAAATGTTGCCTGAATCCTCTTTATACAATTGTCTAATTTCTCTATTTCGCATACTACAACTGTTTGGAAAGGTAAAGTGGCTGCAAAGGTTACATTCCCGATGGCAATTTCCGCACAATTGCAATGACAAAAGTCAGACGATGATCGGTGACCTCCCAAAATGTTGGCGGCCTCAGTTCCCTGTCCGGCCACAGTAACGTTCTGGCTCGATAACAACTTCCACATGGGTCAAGGAACATGAATAACTAAGACCCATAGCCTCTATCTCGAGTCCTTTACCCTCAAAATTACGATTTAAAATGTCGCCCTGTCTCTCTCCGACATCCCAGTGGGAGTAGGCTTTTGTCTGTGTGATGGACAGACAGGCACTATTTTTTCTACAGTAAAGAAGAGGCAGCATCAGTAGTCATAAGAATATACGTATCAATAGTAGTCATAACAGTGACGCACAGTGGTGTAGCGGCTATTCACTTTTTGGTTGGACGGGGAGGCGACTTGTGACCTTTCTGTGTGGAGTTGAAATCTTCTCCCCGTGTTGTGTAGGTTTACTACAGTTTCCTCCCACAGTCCAAAAACATAAAGAGGTTGCGTGAGAGCTTGAAAATTGGAAATTGTCCTTATGTATGTGTGTTTAAAATGGTTTTGTGTGTCTTTGTGTGTTCTGTGCCAGACTGGAGTCCTGTCCAGGGTGTCCCCCGCTAATTACAGCATATAAGTATCATAACTTCGATTTGGAGGTGCTGATTTTCATTCCAGCTTTTTTTTACAATTAGCCATAACTTGCTCCAGCGAGAGCTGTCCTCTTGGATCAACAAAAAGCAGTGACCTAATTCTTTGCCCACCAAACTGGACCCCCTCAACGCCATGGCTGCATCCGGGAATTCTGCCCATAAAAGTTGTGAGCAGAATCATGGCAAAGGGCAGACCTCACTGGTAACTTACCGCCACCTCTGTGGACCAAGCACTGCCCCCCCCCCCCCAACAGGGCGACAACCTCGAGTCCCACTGGTAATAGTTACTGAAAAATTATTTTCTTTACTTTACGTATATGTTTTATAAGTTTACAGAAATTAAAAGAACAGTTTTTTTGTCTTATTTTTCTCTTTTTTTTTGTCAATCATTCAGTTCTCCCACCTCCTCCCAAACACCAAAAGATCGAATCAAGATCTAATCTCACACATTATTTGAGGAAGTCTGCTTTCACACGTCGCCCTCTTATGCGGGTCATCCTGTTGTGTATGGTCTTATAAGAAGTCAGCGATGATTATGGTCCAGAAACCTTTCTGAATACTGACCTGTTGCGGATCTGACTCAGACAGATGGTAAGGACGGCTTCTCTCTTTCCTCATAGCACGTCATGTGGACCTCTAGGGGTCCATCTTGGGACCACCTGAAGTCTTTGACTCCGCAAGTTCAGAGTGGATGATGGGTTTGATTTCAGTTGTGACTCTGTGTAGAGTTTTGAGGATCTCCAGATGGTTCTACTCAACTCCTGCTTCTTCTTCTTCTCCAGATGAAGTTGACTGCTGCCTTCCTGGTGATGCTGGTGCTGGTCCTCATGGCCGAGCCCGGAGACTGTTTCCTCCACCTGCTCATCCATGGAGGTAAACTGCTCAACTCTTCATCCCTTCTGGACTACAGCTCTTTCTGAGTCCTTTATAAATAACTATTACTTACTTACTAACTGACTTACTCTTGTTCACTGTTTATTTAAATCAAGTCAATGTAATTTATTTCAATGGGTTTGCAATTTATAATTTCTATACAATTTTTTACTGCATAACACAATTCCTGCTTTACACGTCCAAGAACAGCTCTCCTTGATTCATGTTATTAACCTATATTTGTAATGATGTTACTATACACTATGTGTGTCATGTGATTTTCATGAGCGTCATGTAATCCTCATGTTGGTCATGTGATCATCATGCATGTCATGTGATCATTATGTGTGTCACGTGATCATCGTGTGTCATTTGATCATCATGCATGTCATGTGATCATTATGTGTGTCACGTGATCATCGTGGGTCATGTGATCATCATGCATGTCATGTGATCATTATGTGTGTCACGTGATCATCGTGTGTCATTTGATCATCATGCATGTCATGTGATCATTATGTGTGCCACGTGATCATCGTGGGTCATGAGTTTATCATGTATGTCGTGTGATCATTATTTGTGTCAAGTGATCATCGTGGGTCATGAGTTTATCATGTATTTCATGTGATCATTATGTGTGACACGTGATCATCGTATGTCATGTGATTATCATGTGTGTCATGTGATCATTATGTGTGACACGTGATCATCGTGTGTCATGTGATTATCATGTGTGTCATGTGATCATCATGTGTGACATGTAAGTAAGTAAGTAAGTAATTTGTATTTATATAGCGCTTTGCTAGACCTGGGTCCCAAAGGGCTTAAACAATCAAAATAATACTCATGTGTCATGTGATCATCATGAGTCATGTGTGTCATGTGATCATCATGTGTCATGTGATCATCTGTGTGTCATGTGATCATCAGGGGTGTTATGTGATCATCATGTTGGTCATGAGATCATTATGTGTGTCATGTTATCATTATGTGTGTCATGTGATCATTATGTGTGACATGGGATCATCATGAGTCTCATGTGATCATCATGTGTGACATGTGATCATCATGTTGGTCATGAGATCCTTATGTGTGTCATGTTATCATTATGTGTGTCATGTGATCATTATGTGTGACATGGGATCATCATGAGTCTCATGTGATCATCATGTTGGTCATGAGATCCTTATGTGTGTCATGTTATCATTATGTGTGTCATGTGATCATTATGTGTGACATGGGATCATCATGAGTCTCATGTGATCATCATGTGTGTCATGTGATCATCATGTTGGTCATGAGATCCTTATGTGTGTCATGTTATCATTATTTGTGTCATGTGATCATTATGTGTGACATGGGATCATCATGAGTCTCATGTGATCATCATGTGTGACATGTGATCATCATGTTGGTCATGAGATCCTTATGTGTGTCATGTTATCATTATGTGTGTCATGTGATCATTATGTGTGACATGGGATCATCATGAGTCTCATGTGATCATCATGTTGGTCATGAGATCCTTATGTGTGTCATGTTATCATTATGTGTGTCATGTGATCATTATGTGTGACATGGGATCATCATGAGTCTCATGTGATCATCATGAGTCTCATGTGATCATCATGTTGGTCATGAGATCATTATGTATGTCATGTGATCATCAAGTGTGAGATCATTATGTGTGTTACTCTTCTTGTCTCTCCTCAGTGACACACCTGGCCCACAGGTAAGACCGTCCTGTTCTTCTATCACGAATAAAACTTTGTCCTTGTCTTACCACTGTTAACATATCTCTTCGCTCCAGTTTATTCGGCGTGCCCGTCGATTCCGACGACATGATGGAGGTGGAGAAACGCTCCCTCGCCTACCGGCCTGGACACCCTCCTCTGAACTGAGGAAGAGGAGGGGGGTTTTCCCCACAATCGTGTTTTCTGCTGATTTATCAATGAGAAATAAAATCCAAGCAAGTGAACAAATGTTTGGTCGACATGTATAACATCAATAAAATAGTTACATACAATATATTCAACCAAAACCCTTCAAAAGCATTGTTGTGAGAAAGCATTAAGAAAAAATAAAGGAGTGACAGGTATAACACAAAGTTATAAAAATAGAATAATATGCTTGAATTATACTTTTTAAATATAATTTATATGACTTTTTTTTCATTCTCATATGAAAGCAAATCTCTTTAAAAACAATTAAAATATTATTACAAAATATAAAATAAAAATTCACAAAGGGGGCAATGAAATCATATTTATAGACTAGATTAGATTATTGACTAAAAGGAATAAATACAAAATGAAATTGTTACTTACCACATTATTTTTGACCTCAATAACATTTGTAAGCCTCTCAGAGTTGCATTATAAACAAAAATGATTATATATTATATAAGATGTTTATAATATATAAAGAATATTTTCGCTATAATGGTGAGAATTCAGGTTCAAGAGAAAGACACCAATAACTTCAGTATTCAAAGCTCAACTGACTTATGAAAACAAAATAGTTCAATGTTGCTGACCATGAATTAACTCAGTCAGTGAAGAAAACCGTGATGTTTGTGTTGTATTAAAGTGTTTTTTAACAAATCACATTAATTAGCTCTGAATATTGTGTTTATATTTAGTTCATTTATAATCAAATCGATACTTTGAATCAATATTTTCACTTTTTGTACACACGGCAACTCCGGGACTCGAGCGTGAAAGCGAGGATGAATGGGAAGTCAGAGAAGACAGTTTGACAGAGAGAGAATGATGAACGCCGAAGGGCGTCTCTTTTCTGACAGCCTTGTGGACCCTCCAAGGACTCAAACACTGAGATGGATGCGAGGCTGAAATTATAGTTTTGAAACATGTGGGTTTGAACTTAATTTATCAGTTTAGACATCGTGTTTACGGGTCAGAATTCCATCGTCACTGTTTTAACACCTGCTTACTTGAAGCTTGAAACTGGGTGTTTTTGAGAACATCTTTCAAACTCATGGGGCTAAATCTGGTCCACCTACTCTTTCTAAAGGAGCCAGCAAGACCTTAAACAGCTATCAATACTTGTTTGATGAGAAAGAAACAGACTAAGCCACAATGCCACTCACTATTGTAGTAGCAACAAGTCAAGCCAAGTACAAATGAATATCCATGACTATGAAGTCAGAACTTTAATTTATGAATACAAGTCCTCAATTACACATGTGTGCCTTTTGTTTTATGGGTACAAATATATAGTTACACACACGCACATTTGAAGTACGGCTACACATCACATTCTATAAGTGTGTGGAACATATTCACCCATTTCAGCAGTGATAGTGTTGCAAAAAAAAACTGTGAGTCACACGTTCAGACTCAAGAGGTCGTGTTTAGTAACTTTTATTGGTACACTTAAGAAATATAGGTTTGTTTTTTGTTTTTTTTTACGACTACAAGTCTTCATCTACGCATGCATGCCTTCTGGATTATGAGTATGAATATGTAGTTACATCAATGCAACTTAAAAGTACGAGTACACATGTAATGTTACGGGTATGTGGGACTCATGCACCATCAAAGCGTTGGGATTATTTTCAGAGTAATCTGTTCCTCCATACCTTAATACTGCTCGTCTGTAACATCCATCTTGTATTGAAACCTCAACGAGAATAATTGTTTCTAAGAAAAGTGACTTAAGTTTTTTATTTTAAGATGGCAGACATTTAAACAGCAACAAACGAGCATAGAATATATACTTGTTTCATTTTTCCTTGAACAATTCTTCTCGTCGAGGCTTCAATACAAGATGGAGGTTATATACGCATGTTTTTAAACATCTTTTTACATTGTTGCCTATAACTTTAAAAAGATACAGATCACTCTGAAAATAATCCCGACCCTTAGTCAACATGAGGGTGAGCAGAAACTGAGTGAAGTTGGAATTTCACTTAATGTTGGAGAGCCAGAGATGTATTCCTTTCGGTATTGTACACTCTAGTTTGTGTACGATTCCTACAATAAGGTTAATGTATTTTAATTAATAATATTGTTCTTTATACATATTTAGACTAAATATCAACATTTTACCTTAGTTAAAGGGTTTTTCTTTACAATTGAATATTTAATTTAGTCTTTAAAGATGTGTTATTCATATCAATGTATATCAAGATCAAGATCTTTCATTGCATCATAAAACAAGAAGTTTTTATTAAAATTATCAAATGTTGTGTTCGTTATACAATCAAAGGATGTTTCAGGAAGAATCTTCCTGTCTTTATCTTAACTATAAACATATCTTTGGTATGCTGCCTTCAATTCATTTTAATAAATTACACATTCTTTTTGTACAACAGTCATTTTTTTTCTTTTGACACTTTGATGTCAGGGTCGAGTTCAATTTCTGAATATTATCTACATATTCTCCTGATTCATGATATTTTTTCAGTGAGACGACTGAGATCGTTTCCCGGGCAGTGAAATATAGACATCAATAGAAAGATGGTTGTAGCCATAAATAGAACAAGGCACACCGTTTCACCGCATTTTTATGGGTGTTTTACATCAAATCTCCAGGCTCTCTCAAGGTTCCATCATTTTGATAATTTTGATGGAGCCTTTCCATCTCCAGGGAAGACTGACACAATGTCCTGTCATCTCTTGCAGGCGTATTCCCAAGACACATGCCTCAAAGGGAATGAGGCGTAGAGTGGGAATGTTCCGTCGATCCCCCCACATATCCTACCCTTCAATATAATACAAATGCACGGGCATCGCTGCAGTCAGAGATGCAGGAGGATTAGCAACTGAAAAGGGTCTCAGGTTGGAGTTCCCAGAACAACCTCTGCAAAAGTGTTTAGAATCTAAAACGTCACATGATGTCAGTCATGGCGAAAAAAGTAGACGTGTTGGTCTTTGAGTCCGGCTATTTTACGTACAGCTATTTTTTGCGATGATCCGTGATCGCAAATAATTGAGTTCGTTTTTTTTGTATTTGTTTTATTTTTTTCTATTTATTTTTGCAATTATTTGCTACTTATTGTTTCAGCATCAATTACTTGTTTTGGGTAACTTTTGTTGTTCGCATTCCATGATTTTTAGAGGACAACTAATGTGAAAAACCAACTCTTCTGACTCACTCCTATGTTTCAAATGTTTAGGTCCTTCTCTCCAAGATGCAGTAAGTTCTCCTCCGTCTGAAATCTTGGTGAACAAGCGGTTACGAGAGCGGAGTCCATTTTAATAATGGTCTTCACTCCTCCAGCCAGATGTTATCACGCACCGCTTTGTTTATATTATGAGTCCCCTGGAGGTCGAGACTTCCGATATATATAATGTGCAGTGGCAAACCTCAATAATTGACCAATTACATCAAAGTGGGTGTGGTTATGGTAAACAAGATTTAATCACCAGAAAAAGTGTTTTAATTTAAATACTTCAATGAAAAGAGAGTTTTGTAGAATCACATAGAGTACAATAGACGTCCAAGATCTATTTAAGACACTTAAATCAAAACATTAGTTGACCTTAGTTTGTTTGCTTTTTTTATAGTCAGTTTTTTTTCTGTAGCATTTTTATTTGATTTGCTTTCTGTTTCAAAGAAGAAAATTAATTTCATTTCACACCAAGATACTTTCTGCTGCCTTCTTGTGCATTCATTTCCTGCTCTTACATCGTAACATTTTATTACTCAAAATTTTAGTGAAGTTACTTTATCTATACTTTAATTCTTCAATGGCTTCAGGCACTAATTCAAGAGAACCAGTTTGTCACAGTTTGTATTGGATGAAACCTGCCATACACATTTTTAATCACCATCTACAAACTCAATTGTTTTGCTGCCATAACAGCCTTAATAGCACACTATGCACTGAATCGAATTTTAAATCAAGAATATAATTTGTGTTGAATTGTGACTCCAATCAAATCATGATTGAAACATAGATACAAACACTGCTATCTACAACATGTTACTGTTTGACTTAAACAATATCTTTTTAAAGTGTGTATTACTTTATGCTGTTGCCTTCAGCAGAGAAGCTTGTATGTTCAGGGTTTGTTTCTAATAAAAATCCTAAAGGCTCAGAAATGAAATGTGCAATTGAAGATATCATGTTGCCAGGGTTATGTTCTGAAAATAATGATATAAGTTACTTTTCATGTAGGTGGATGCCTGGTCTAGAATAATATCAGACTTTCTTTAAGATAATGATTCCGTTTCAAATCATTATAAATTCATGGGCTTTGATTCATCTGTATCCTTCCATGCTGTGTTGACTAATTTGCATCGAAAATGATGTCATTGACTTGTTGAAATACAAGATTTGAATGCACTGTGATCCTTGAACATCAGTCATTAACCATCACGATTACACATTTAATTGATGAAAACTCATATTTGACCAAAGCTTGCACACAACAGTTATACTAAATATGTTTCAGTTTATTACGCCGATAGTTTTCCCAACATGTTTGAAAGCAAATCTAAGAATTGAAATGTGATTAATCATGATTAATCTGTGTATGCAGGCGAGATATGGACATGAAACGTCTTTTCATCTCTCCTGCTCCTTCACACTGGAGTGGTGTATGCTAATAAAACATCTGTTTATTTTCTTAAATGTCTCTTTTCTTCCCTCTTTCATCCCACATCCATTCAATCCCCCACAGAGCTTTCCCCTCTTTTTATACGACCACTGTTTTTTTCTCCATTCATCTCACCCCCTGACAAATCAAACAACATGCTGGCGTGTTATCTTCCATCCCCCAGCTCTGAGCCGTCTGCTGCAACATGGGACCTCTCCCGCTCCTCCTCCTCTCTTTCCTTTAGAAAACTGATTATAAATGGTCAGTTTGAAAATAGACTGGAACGTCCCCAAGGCTGCTAGTCTTGTCAAACTGAAAAGGGACAAGGACAAGTCAGTCAACTTGGCCCCTGTCTGCCATCCTGTCAGAGGCAGACGTGGCAGGATGTGGCAAATTACCTCGGCGCGGTGCGTAAGGCGACGAGGATGTATAATGAGGGAGCGAGCGGAGGATCTTTAATATCCCGCCCTGAGCATTTATGTCACAAGTGTCCGCGAGAGTCCATTTGTAATTTCGGTGGACTGGTGTTGGCCATGGGCTGTCAGTGAGCATGTTCTTTTCATATTTCACTCCAGTCAACTTCTCTTTCTTGCGGCCTCACTCACGGCAGCTTTCACGATCATATCTGCAGATCTTTCTATGCCACGCTGAGAGGCTATTTTGAAAGAGATATTTATTTTATTGCTCGTCCTGCGCCTGCCTTTTCCACGGCCTGGAGGGATTGTGATACTGTTTGTGACCAGGAAAAAAACCTCAACAAAACAGAGGAGCGCCGATGGCCAAATCAACACAATTCGCTCCTGCGCCTGAGGTAAAAGCAGACCTCTGGATAATCCTAAAGTTGTTTTTTAATGACATCTTGAAGCTGCTATGAATCTATTGCAAAAGCGAATTTTCCTTATTTCCTAAAGGTATCTCTTTCATTTTAATATGGATTAAACAACAACAATTAGATATATATAGTAACAACAGCAAAAATAAAAATGAATATGTCTCAAATTTGGCTTAACCCTTGTTTCATCTCACAGTCACAGAAAAGACAAGGCATACCACAAACACGTCAGGGGTTGGTTTTTTTTTAGGTGTCCGGGTCACCTTGACCCAGAGATAACACAAGGGTTAAAAAGAATGAAAGTGTAGATAATTAATGTGTGTTATTTTTTCTAGTGGATTTTTTATATTTAAATAATTTGTTTTATATGTGTTTACAAATACAGCTAATTATAATGTTTTAATTATTATGTAAATTTTCTGTTAAAGCATCTTAAGAACGAACACCATCAACTTGATGAAGCTTGATGAAACATTGTCCTTCTTCTCAGTGCCCACTAGATGGCAATCTTTGCTTAATAAGCTTCTTTAAGCAGTGTCCCAATGTTTAGAGCTCAGTAGATGGCGCCCTCTATTTAAAAAGATGCGAGGTGTTAATAAAAAACTGTTCAAAGCAATAAATACCTCATTCCACACATACATATGTTTAGTTCTTCTGACTTAAACTAGGCCAAATATTTGGACTTGCTTCATTGGAAAATTGGAGCAAAGGAACTGAAGAAACACCCTGCCAAGTAACAGAAAAACATACCTCAAAATAGATTCAGATACTTTTACCTGCTCGCAAGAAAATAAATCGCTCATCCAGGGTAACATCGCGATACGACTTTACCTCAAACTCAAGTCATGTGTCCAGCATCCTGCTAGCAAACAAGGTCAGCGACTGCTAGGTGAAGACGGCACATAAAGATTCAGCATTTCCCATTTCAGCAGAGCTCCTTGAATATATATTGGGGGAGACAGACTGCAGTTTATTACTGGAGAAAATGTCCGCGCCAGTTTCATGAATAATATTAGTAAAAGCAATACACTGTCGCTCGTTGAAAGAACAGAATTGAAGGCAAAGGAATATTAGAGGAAATCTGAAATGAAATGATCTCAGACACATTCACAAATGGGACTCTTATCTGGAAAATAGCAACACATTTATTTGTGCGGATAAATTCCAGCTGTTAACCAGATCATTTTAATGATGGAGGGAAGTCGATTTTTTTTTTTTTTTTTTGCTAAACAGACAGAAAGAAAACTGACATGTTGTTCACCGGGAAAATGCTGTGACTTGTCGGAGTAGATGAGGTCCCAGAAGTGGACACACGGATTTATAGGAATGTTCAAAATGGAACCAAAAAAAATGAGGATGTTCAACATATAAGACTGGAGAATGAATGGCAGTCTTTCTAGAAATGTTGTGAGGTACAAGCAAAGTGCCATCTACTGGTGATTCATGTTTATTAATTTTCACATTGTTGATGTCGATTGCATTCGGATTGTTGTCCATTAGACCATAAACTACCGTTCACAAAGAATCATATGAGTTACAGAACAATGATCAGATTGACAGATTTATTCAAACCCACTAGATGGCGATGGATACTTTATTTCGTTTTGACCAACTGTTCTATTGAAACATCAAATCATTTTTAAACTGATGGCGCCACCTACTGCCTTCTTAACTACATGACACTGTTCCATGAAGCTTCATCAGCACATCACCAGTTTAAGGTTTCATGAACTCACAAAGAGCTTTCCCAGGTCACCCCCTAAACTGAACCCTGAATCATTAAGCCGACCACAAAGACCACCTGAACTTCATTGGCTTAAATGTCAATCAATCCATTCATTCATCCCAAAAATGTGTTTATCTAAATGTACCAAAGAAATCCCATAAAAAATTCCAATGCACTTGTTTTTTCTCCAGATTTGTTAGGACTCAAAAAATAATGTTGAAGCCTCTTTTGTTCAAATGCATTAGGAAGACCAAATCAAAAGTAAAACTGTAACAAAGGCCGAGTATTTGCCAATATAAGGAACTCATATGCATCCATTGCTGTCATAAAGTGACAATCAATGTAATTCAATCATTTAATTTAAGCCAATATTTGTTCAAAATATTGTATTGTCCTCATAAAAAAAAGGGCATCTTCCGTCTCATGCCAAAGCTGACTTGCATAAAAGTTTGTCACAACAACAAAGTGGCTGAAAGGTAAGCTCGGGTAAAGAATGTAAACACAAAGGTGTAATGGTTCTTATGTAATCAACATTCTTTTCTGTCATGGGGAAATAGGCCTAACAAAGGAGTCACATTTATACGCGTCAGATTTGAACCCACACACTCCATCAACTTCTCTCATTTTCAATGTTCCCCTGCATATTCCCATGTACAGAAGAGCCATTAATTCACCTGAGCACTGTTGCTTTATTCATTCATACATCAAAATAAAAGTGTCTCTTTGGTCCGCATGTTTATATTTACAAATGACCCCTTTTAATTTAAAAGAATGAGCCAATTCGCACACTGTGTCGATGGCACCATGACAAATGTGTTTCCAAGAGACTCACAGCAACTGAATGGTTTTCTATTGCTTTTAAATCGTCATAGATCATAATCATGAGGAGCGACCAGGACTTGCTTCATTAATGGCCGGCCAACGACGTGGGGCTTGACTGAGCTTCTGAAGGAATATTTTATCATCCAAACGTGATAAAATCAGCACTTACAAGAGCACTGTCTAACAAAGGCAGAGGCTTATGATCCTTTCTATTGATGAAAGTGATTATAGTGTTTGTCCAATTATCTTACAATCGCAGGAAGTCAAATGAACAAAATGAAATATTCCAGCCAGATCTCAAACCTCACAGTCTTTTTTCTTTCTTTGATAAAGACAGACTCTCAGTCACTCCCTGTAGAGGCGAAGCTCTATTTATAGTTCCAGCATAGAGGCCTTTACACAGAAGCTGCAAGTTTTATCACCCGATCTGCTCCGAAATCAATGCACCATCCTTCGAGGTGGCCTCTTTATGGATGATCAGGGAAAAGAGATTAGATGGAGCAGGTGAAAAATGAGTGAAGGCCTCTATTTGCGGTGTCTTCTCTCCCATTAAACAACATAATCGGGGGTCCTGGTGATTAAAAACAGCCCATTGTGTGCAGTCAAGCAGGTTTTATAACTTAGTGTTAGACCTGATAACGCTCCTGAAGCCGAGTTTGATTTAATTAGGACAGGCATGTAGAGAACAGCTATTATCGTGACAGATGCTGGTAACCATTGCTTTCTACAAGAAAACACATCAGTACGTGGCTCACAGTATGTTCATTGTTTTCAAGACACAAGTGGCTTTCATCACCAACTGTGACTAATATATATCAAACAATTATTAAAGAAAAGAAAGCCATGTTTAAACGGCAGTGATCTGTAGACTTTGAAGCCTGCAGGTTGAAGCGTTGAAGGCCTCCAGGAGGAGGTGCAAGAGTGAGGCAGAAGTCTCATTAAAGTAAGATATAGAGATGCAGCAAGTAAACTTGACATCAATGAATCAATGGTGAGGTTTTGGAGACGGCAGCGTAAAGATCGTATTCCAAGCAAAATGACAACAAAAGCTAGCACAGGTAATTAGACCAGATGCTTTAGACTAACTGATTTGGTCCTTTTTAACTAAGAATTATAGTAATAATAAATAAAATACGTGCGTGGCGTTTGAGAAATGACTCAATGCAAAAAGATTTCAAAAGCTTGAAGAAGCTGTTTTTAAATCCATCTGTGTTACTGTCGTGTAACAAGCATTTTTTAGGACTTAAATCCGTAACTGTCTGTAAATATTTCTTGCTACAGATTTATAGCACATGCAGCTTATTGACAAGTCTTTAAAAGAAGCTCCGTCCTAACTATTTTGGCCGCCATTTCTTTTAATTTGTTGTGATTTTCAGGATGAGTTTGCACAAAGTGTATATAAACACCCCTAGAACATTGCTTACACAATTGAGTGGTTTTGCGCATGAGTTAAGTGTTTGCTTTCTTTTCAGGCTCCCTGATGTAAATCACATTAATTAGTGTGTCATTGTCATCTGCTCAGCCTATATAGCATGAAGTCAGATTGGCTGCCCATGGGCAATGAGTAACTGCACATGAAAAAATAAAACGCCGGCTAAACCCTCTGAGCATTTAGTGAGACTTAAATAGATATGGAATATGTATGTTGAGTTTAAGTGTTTCTGAAGCAAAGCAGTGTCTTAACCATCTCAAATGGTCCACAGAGGGAGGGCTTTGTGTGGAGGCAGAACAGATGGCATCTGTACCATCAGCTGAAACTGCAATGGAACTGTTTCTTCGACCAATCAGAGCTCAGGATTCCTCTACAGGGATAGAGTGAAGGTGTCGGCACAAAAAAAGCACGTTTGCATTTGCACAGATTACCATGCATCGAGGAAGAATAATAAAAACAAAATAGTTTTTCTTGAATACACATTTTTGAAGCACATTTTGCTTTATTGTCATGGTCTGACTGATAAAAATCACACGATAAAATGGAAATCACAAGGAAGTCGTACAATAGGTAGGACAACAAAGGCATTGGAAAGGACCTGGCTGAAGGCAATGTGGAGAGGACACAATAGACACACACGTACATTTGCACTCGCACATCCTGACGTACACAAACTGTCCTTCTAAAAACAACAAACATTTACGTGGTGGCATGAGTCTGTTACAAAATTTTGGAAGTGGTGTATAATATTGCTACTGTAGACAATTTACAAAGCATCTTTTCTCACAGAAAAAGCCACAACTATCAAACAGGACACACAACATTACTGGAACGGAATACAAAAAGTCTAACAATGTCTCCAAAAAACTTGATTACATTTTTTATATACGTCAATCCACAAAGTGTGGATTGGAACTATTTGCATCAGAAAAATGTTCTTCCAGTCAGAAGTATGTGATCACAAAGCCTTTAAATATGTGTTTTTGTGTCTCTCGTTACTTACCCTGGCTAGAAACAAGACATCAAACGATGGTCTTGTGTGCCATGGTGACAACACTGAACTGTGGTTGTGTGCAGGGAGGGTCTGGAGTGGTACAACAGTGAACAGTCATTACTCTCCCATTAAAATCTACCAGTTAGGACGACTGTAAGACACTTGTTCAAAGTGAAAGAAACGCAGACGCCTGTTTATAGTCATGCACTAGATTTGACAATTTGACACATTTTACACACAGTGCGGAGTCACACACACAGATCTAACAAGCTATTGTTTGTTTTAAGAGGCCATATCCTGCAACTACAACTATTCTGGTTATTCAAGGATCGTATTATCTTGTATTGAAACGGAATTTTCTTCTTATGCCCCAATGAATAAAAGCAGTATAAAACAAATACCTCAAAACATAAACATAACAATAATAAATAATTCTCAAAATAATACATGTGTCACAACCTCCTTCTCAGAAGGAAAGAGGTAGTGCTGGTCTGATGAAGCTTTGTGAAGCAGTATCATGTTGTTTAGAGGTCAGTAGGTGGCGCCATCAGTTTAAAAATGACATGATGTTGCATCAGAGCAGTTGTTCGAAACAAGGGAAAATTGTGAAGAGACATCTAGTGGGCTCTGAAAATAATGACACTGCTTCATGAAACTTCATCAGACAATATCTTCTGACCAGAGTAGGTGTTGTCGGGGGAACAAGATTGAAAGCTCAGTGTTAAAGAACTGCTGTATATAGCTGAACATGTATCGAGAATGACTTTTCAAAATCATTTTAGAACCAACAGGACACGGCCACTTAAAACAGGACACGCTGTATTACATCATGACGCAACAGCAGGAGAGAGCAAGAGGCGTTCAAGTATCAACAAGGCTTGTGTCACATGTTAAGGTCTTCATAGCTACCAGCGACTGGGTAATGGGAAAAGTCCAATATTTGCACAAGAGAGATAAAATACAGCTCTAAAAAAAGGATTTATTGCTTACACACATTTTTTTTTTTTGCGCCCCATCCTTTCACTTGTATTCGGTTAGTGGGTACCACGTGATTATTAATGACGTCATCTTCTATACATAGAAATACATCAAATACATCGTCTATAAAAAAAAAGAATCGGCAAAAGAAGGGAGTAAACACTTGTTTGGCATTCACATCATGAAACATGAGTGGGAAGGAATTCCTGCAAAATCATCTTTATTGCTAGTTCATGAGAAATACGAAACACATGGAGAATAATGAGATGGATCACTGATTGTTCCTGAAGGCAAAAGACACCACGTGGTGCACAGATAAATGAGAAGACGAAACCAACAGCAAATCATAAATAAATGTAAAATTGAATCCATGATAAATAAATAAAACGGGATTTGGTGATTCTATGAAACCAATGGCACCTTATTTGAGTATTTTTTAGAAATACAATGTTTTCATGAAACGGTTTTAGTGAATCTGTCATCTTTAATATATTTGAAGATACAAAGAGTTGAATTAGCTTTTAGGAAAAGTGACTTTAAATAAGTAGGATTTGTGTAGTCAATGACAACGAAGCATATACTAAATGAATTAAAGAGCTTTAATTGAGAGTTTAAATACTTTGATGATCATGATTATTTTAGAGCGTGAGAGAGCTCATTACTAGACACAAAAGCCATAAGGTTTCGTAGAATAACCACAATGATTATGAATAGATAAATGTTTTATCACCGGTTGATCTAAACCCATTTATCCTCTGCATGTTTCATAATGGATCACATAGATCAGACATTTACACAGTGATTTACTTACAAATAAATAAAATGAATCATTGAAATAAATACTTGATCAAATGACACAAAGATGTGTTAGCTTATCTTTACAATCATGGAACAAACACACACATTGCATTTATTGGTGCTACTCAAAGATGAAAAATAAGTTGATTAGACATTTACCTAGACCTACTTTTTTTCTCTTTTGACAATCATAGTATGTCTTCAGAACCTCATGTACAATATATTTGACAGTCAAGTTATTACGACAGACACATGTTCTGAATTAAGAAATTCACTTCATCTTTAAAAAAGGCTGGATTTTACAGTGCATAGCTATAACAAATAAATAACTTTATTTGATATGTACATAAAATTTAAAATATTCATTTTTTAATAGTATTTGTAAATACAGATAAAATTCTTTTTAAAATCTAGTTGATTAATTTAAAAATGTTTATCTAACAGGTTGCTTAAAAAAAGGTTTAAAAAAATGAAAAGAATAGAAAACATCTGGCTGCATGGTTTTAGTCCCAAAGAATTGTGGAAGCAGCAGTGCATGAAGAAAAATAAATGGAGATTTCTTCCATCGGTGGTGGTTGTTCAGCAATATTCTTGCACTTACACTAGTGCAGCCGAGTTCCCTCGTGTCCCAGAATGTTTCTTTGCAGCTCGGCAGCAGCTTTGTTCATGTAAACTTCATCTTATATTTATTCATATTGACTTCCTCTCATAGGGGTCAAGAGTGGAAAAACATGTTGGTGGTCACAAGGTTCAGACGAGACTGAGAGCGAGGTATCCTTCCTCTACGAGACTCTCAGGCTGTGCTGTGCCTCCATCAGCAAGCTGTCAAAATCCATAGAATCATACTTGGATGAAGGTTCAAAGTTGTCCCAATGCGAGTCTGGAAGACACGAGGAAGGACATTGTCAGCACTGGGCAAAACATCAATTTAGAAATTTCACAGCATGACAGTAATGTTCAGTGAGTTACAGCTCCTCGCATTTTTAAACTTATTATTCTATAATATTTCCCAAATTAAATTGTTGAGATGTAATGTTTAAAATTTCCCTTTCCTGGACTACATTTCATTACCTGGTGAAAAGGCATTTATTTTGTGATGAGTTGATGAAGCCTCATGAAACAGCTGATGAGGTATCATGATACAATTGTCTAAGACACTAGGGGGGAAGGTAGGACCTGTGCTCTCATTTGATCTCCACCTGGTGGGGAGTTGCAATCCATTGGCAGGTGGCTCAAACGGTAAGTGTAGTCAGGCAGAATCTTTTTTAAGAAAGATCTTCAAAGCATGCTATATACCAATGGAGGCAGGGGAGATTGAGTCCAAGGCCTACATTGTGGATCTCAAATGTCAAGGCGGCAAGGTGGCAGCTAGACAGATGTCAGAGCTTCAATCAATCAATCAATCCATCACTAATATAAATGTCGACATCAACAGAAATAAATGAGATATTGTTTAGCAATGCACAGACTTCCATTGACATTTATCCAAATAAAGAAAATATATTAGCATTGGTCATGTTTAATTACGATCTAGATACACTACATCGACTTGTTGAAACAATTATTAACCTGATAAGTAACAAAGTCTTTATCCTCCTAGTTCCTTGGATATCCTTGCACTCAAGTGTTAGATGGTCTGTTGAAACTGGATAAGATGCTAACACTCATAAAGGTCATCTGATCTTGCAGAGGATTTTTTTTTCTTATATCAAATAGCAGCAACAATTAGAATATGACAAAAGCCAAAATGTTGGTATCATAACAGGGCTTTTCTTAAATCAGAAACTAAGACGTGCTGAACCAGAACAATCATCAATGCAGATCTCTCTCTCTGTTACTCTGCGCACATGACATCTCTTTGTACTCGGAGTGATTTCACTCAGTCCGACACATGTGTCCACGTCTGCACATGCTTTTAAGAACAGCCTTCTGCTTTAATAGAGCCACAGGAGAACTGGCCATCCTATAATGGCATCATCTTTTTTTCACAAGATATCACAGCGGGACCAAATGGAATTCGGCTCCTTTAACCTTAACAGAACGAACTCTGAACTAGTTTTGCCCTTCTCTGCCATAAAAGCCTGGATAGACTTGTTGGCCAATTTTGATCCTGAAAATGGTGCAGTATTATTCTGTTGTCAGTCCTTTCACTGCCTGTGCATCCATGCAAACAAATTCCATGCCTGCAGGAGCCCTGAGGAAAACAGACACACATCAACTCTTACCCAAGTCTGTGTAGTATTTTGTGAAGACCTGCTTTTGTCCACCCAAGCGCAAATGGAAATGTGGCTCATTGGACCTGCGTAAGGTGTGTCCATTCTCAAAGGCGGAGAAGGCGTCACAAGTGTAGCGATACGTGATGAAACCAAAGATTTCCCTGGTGATGCAGAAAATAAATGATCAGCTGTCAGAGATTTTAAAATAAAAGGAGAGTTAGTCAAATGAAGTGTCATGTTTCTACAGCCTATAAGCAAGGCATAAACGATCCTGGTGATTCAACTGGCCTTTCAGCTCTTAAAGTTGTTTTTTTTTACACTTGAGTGGACTGATATTGAATTTGTATCCAGGATCCCTGTCAGTACAAGAACACACAAACATACCCATCGTCACTCCGGTTCACTGCGCATTCTTCAATCGGACCAAAGACTTCAAATCGGCGCTTCAGCTCTTTCCTGGTACAGTCGGACGCCAGTCTGCCCACGAACACTGCCCGTCTCTCCTCCTGCTCATTAAAAGAAAAGAGAAAGAAGAGCAGGTAGGTAAGAGAAGAAAGGTTTTGCTTCACTAAACCTTCAGTAATTTATGATGAAGGCTACCTAGAATACGTTCTATTAGTCTTCACAGCTCTTCCACTGTCACTGGCTCTGTTTATTCATTTTAATTTGATGAATTCGGTGTGATGCCATTAGTCAGCTCCAGCGCTACAATTACTCAGTGTAAACCATCACATGTGCTAGAAGGGTCTCAGAAGAACAGGTGAGTAAGCTGCTCTATTATCTGATATTATTCATCATTCTTCTGAAAAACAATCCTCCACGGTGGTCAGTGATGTCAGAGATATACCTTCTCACTCGTTTGAAAATATATAGACACATTTATTGACTTGGTTGCAATGGTTTGAAGTGGGAGAAAAACAGGTATAACAGAGAATATTCATGAATGTTCTTTCACTCACGATTGCTCTTTTTCTTTGTGGCTCACTTTGTTTGAACTCCCTCTTCTCCGAGACGGGCCAGTGCTCCTCCCTCATCAGCCGCTCCTCCTGATGCTCCTCGAACTCCTCATACCTATGAAACAATATTCCGCCATCAGCTTATTGATCATCAGCAAAAAAAACTCTCAGAAGCTGAAACAACAAGGATTAGATTTTCATCAGGGACGCCACGACCATACCGTCTTCATCTTTATCGATGACTTCTGGAATATCCCCCTGCCGGTTTTTAAATATTCTCCATTTCTTTCAGAATTGCCCAATTATCTTCTCATATTTGGACACGACAGGATGACACCTCTAAATGAAGAATGACCAATGCTTACAAGAATCTCTAAATAGTCTCTGGTGAACTATTATGCTCCTCATGGCAACTTCTAAGAGCATTTTAAAACCATAGACATGATCGTATAGAAGTCAATGGCAAAAAAATATACTTGGCATCACAGTCAATGCTGTCGTGTGCTTTCATTGTCAGGTAGACAGCAAGTGTTTCAGAGAGGAACCTGGTTGGTGAAAAGGATGCTGCAACTGTCAGCAACTTCACATATCATGGCTTCCTGCTAATTACTTTCTTTATCAAAAGGAAAAGGAATAGCTTCCCCTCCTCATTTCTGCTTTGTCTTGTCAGGTGTCATTAGGCTTGTGGTGGCCACAACAGCTGGAAGCACTGAAACCCTCAGCAGATGGAGCGGTCACTGCTGCAAAAGCTCCTAGAAAGCGACAATGTTGAATTGAATAAGCATCAGCTCACAGCTGGGCGCGTGAGCCCAGCATGTGACTGAATCTGTTCTTTGTCTTTTGCACAAAGAAAAAGAAAAATCAGCATCAGTTGTGTCACGATAAGATAGGGATGAACTGCAGAAGTTTGGATAAACAAGCAGTGTAATGGACTATATCCACTAAGTCCAGACTCACACCAAATTCAGTTGTGGTGAGGCCATTGTGGGCCATTTGCTGAATTGACTAAAAATGTTTTCCGAAAACGTTTTTCTGAAAACTTCTTAAAATACTCTGCTCTCATCTTTATATCCCTTGCTCCTTTCTTTTCTGGCAAAAGGGTCTCCATGCTAGGTAGACAAACAACTATACAATTTCATGAAACACAAGACTCTTCTGTCAGGAAAGCTTCAGAAAACTGTTTGCTTGCTGAGAACACATCGCCAGTTCACTAAATCACATTATTGTCATTTATTTGGCTTGTATTGTATTGTATTCTTTCCAGTTAATATTGGTTAATTTACAACTCGATTGAGACAACATGGTCCCGGAAGAAATATGCGTGTAGGGCAAAATTTGATTAGACCAGCTCTAGTTAGAGAATGAATTAAAGGACGGATGTCTTTGTCTAAAGTATTGATGGGATCAGCCAACTGTCAATCACAACCACCAAAAAAATATAATTAAGCAGGTTGGATTCCAAATTATCAGCATATACCAGCATTTGTAAAGTTGCTGGAAGTTTTTCTGCATAAACTTCAAGGTTGCGATGTCACATCTTTTTTTTAAGTCTTGAAAGACAGGACGTGGACAATTTACAGTTTTACAGTTCACTAGGTTTCTGAGTGGCATACAGTTAAAGGAAGGATAGCATAAAAATACAGGGAATATCATGATGGTGGTACTTGCCAAACATGTGGAACAGGAGTTGGAAATGCAAATTTACCCTGATGTACTTGGCAGTGAATTTGTAATCATGCCCTCAGGTTGGTGGTAAAATGTGTTAGCGCCAAAACGTAATCTTTAGACAAACTCTTCTATCCCTAATGCCATAAAGTTTCTTACTGTTCAAGAGCAAGACACAATTTTTTTTTTTTTTAAAGGGAACTCAAACATAATGATGACTTACCAGGAAGAGGGATGTCTGTCAGGGGAGATGGGCGACGACAGTTTCTGGTTAGAGCCAGAGTTGAATGAAGGTGGGGAACCAAGGCTTGTCCAGGATAAAGGTCTGATGGGTGAAAAAAGGCCAGAGGAAGCTGGAGAGACGGAGTCCCATGAGAGGGAGCATCTGGATAAAGGGGAGTGGGATGGAGAGCAAGGGAAGAAGTTCTGTAGGACTGGATTGGTTTCCTCCCACTGCAGACTGTAACTTTCCGCACAAAGCTTGAACCCATCATCCGAAGCCAGAAGCTCAGTGCTGAGGCGTAGAGAGCCCTGGATCTTTTCAAAAGAGTTGCATTTCTCCCCATTAAAATCCAAATGGTCAACAACCATATAACTTTCACTGCCTCTTTCAACGTTTTCCCGGCCTTCAAAGGGATTACCAAAATGTTTACACAGTTCTTCTCTTATGTGCTGGTCACAGAGCTGCTTACTAGCAATTGGAGAATTGGTCCGATGCTCTGGCTTCAATGGAATTTCCATCCTAGGCTGCAGGTTCTCTTGGACTCTCTTGGTCCCAGCCAGAAGGTTTTTAGCCACAGAGGGAATAGACGGTTCCTTTACAGTCAATGAACCCCATGGAGTTAATGATGATGATGGTAAGGATACTAGCATATTTGAATCCACAGTGTTTTCTTTTGGAGTGTCCTTGGAAACCACGGCCACACTGCCATCCTTGTTTGTACTACTGGTCACCTGGCAGTAGTCATGGTCACTTTTGCCAGTGATAGGGTTTTGAGCAAAGCCATCTCCAATTGTTAGTTCAGTGATTGAGAAAGCTGACCCTGAAGTTGGGGTCACATCACAAGGGCCCATACCACCCACTCTGGCTCTTTTGTGGTCCATAGCTGAAGAGGAACATAAGGGAAACCTGATTTTGACGGATGATTTTAAAGGATTTTCTTGACTTGCGTTGTGAGGAGGCGTTGTAGGTGGTGTCAGACCTTAAGATGGTTGAAAAGAGAAAGGTGGGTTAATGAAATGCGTATGCTAAGGTCACTTTATAGAAAGTAGGGAACTTCATTATTCATTCATTATGCTTGATTCTAGAGCCATCGTGCACAGTGATGAATGTTGATTCTGGCTTTATTGCTTTCTTGACAGATGACGGTTGACATGAAACGGTATAGTTTTGCCTACATAGCATGCAGAACCCTTTGCAAGAAGACAAATGAACAATGGATGACAGAAAGGACATGAAGATGAGAGTGCCTTTTAAGTGCATGTGCTCGTATCAATGTCCGTTACCTGGATTGACAATATGTTGGTTCTAAACTGGAAGCAAGTAAACTACTGATGAATTGAGTGCCATTACTGGCATGTCCCGGCTGCTGCTTCTGCCCTCCCCATCAACCCTATCTACCACCCAATTCAAAAGATTTACAGGCACACAGATGGCAGTTAAATGGGCAGCACTGGGATGAGCCCACTTTACAGTTCACACTTAAACTGCCATTACTGTTATTCTGAGTGGAGAACTACCTCAACTGTGCTTTATTTAAATTATTTTTGTCTTTGATGCAATTATTTTAACTATTTTCTTATTAAACCAACACTCAATTTAGTTGTCTAAAATACATATTTGGATCATAATCTTTTTAGGCAATATTTTATCATTTTTATAGTCTCACTGAATTCTAACAGCAATTTGTTTCACAACGCTTTGTGTCAGATGCCTCCCTCCTAGATTGATTAAAACCATCCCATCTGAGTTCCACCAAGGAGTTATAGGGTGTAACACCCTGTCAGCCACCAACTAACTTGACCACAGCTTAGTGTCTTAATGTTTTTTGCCTCTTACTGTATATTTTCAAAGCTCTGTTGGAAGTCAGGGTTAAAAAGCTTTCTGAATTCCGCAAGATGCTCTCAGGCTAACATCACTGAACTTTTGGGTTGATCCAACTGACCATCAGAGATCGGTTAACAACTGAGCTACTCTTTTCACCCAAATTTCTAAGACATTGCTATGCACTTTAGATGTCAGAACTACAAAGTCGATCATTGAAATTCAATTCCAGTGTATTCCTGTGTCTTTTGTTGTTGATCTGTTGTGAAGTGAAGGTCAGTTATCTCATCTGTATCTGAAACATGGATAGACGTGTATCCTCACCTGGAGTTCCAGCAATCTCAACACTCAATGGACATTCACTGGTGTTATTCTCAAATGGTGATCCCTTGTGGTTACTGTACGACAAAAGAGTAAAATGTTAATTAGATGTTAATTTGTGTCACAATTATAAAAGGGTTTTTCTGATTGCAAATTATTTAATACATGGTAAAAGCATCCCAAAAGGCAATTTTGCATATCACAGTGAAATTTGTAGTCGCTTTGAAGCAACCAGAAAATGAAAAACCCTGAAACACTTACTTTGGAGACTGTAGTTTCAAAGGAAGTGCCATGCTGATTGGTTTTTCTGTAGAACACAAAAGAGCATGGGTAGTTATAACAAGAATGGGAAAAGAGAGCGAGTCCATATTTTTCAAAAGTTGACTTAAATTGGCCAACCATGCTAAATACAAAAAACCTTCCTTTTTAGAAATATGGACACTTTTGTAAATGTTCAACCATTGTGAATGGCCCAATTGTGAAGAATATTTCAAAAAAATCATTCACTATGCAAAGCAGGACAAAGTGACACACTTATCACAGGATTTAAAACACAGACAACAGATGAATAAGAACCCAGAGTGATGATGTCACGAACAAGACACACAACAGGGTGTGATCGCCACCATGGAGACACTGAAGTCAAAAGCACATGCACCAACAGTGGACATAAGAAAAGAAGTGAGACGAAAGGAGAGTCAAGAAAGCTTGTGCAGTTGCCCGAGGCCCTGGCCGATATGTGTTCCATCTAATTGGAAGGGTTTTTGTAACACAATGCTAATGAGGAATAATAGGCGTTTACACTAAATCTTCATTGTTAGAATTCACAGTTCAATCACCCAAAATTGTGTCTGAATTACATACTGAATAAATAGAAAACGCACAGTTGCAAAAAGGCTTATTGCATATTCCTGTTATCAAATCTTCTGAAGATACCACTGTGGTAGGCAAAACATCATCGGCTAGCAGGCGATTGTCATTGTCAATTAGTCCAGAGGGTGTTTGAGTCAAATTCAAAGAGGGTTAGTTGTCATACAACAGGGGAAGTTAGATCAAAAAGTGATTACCTAACAGAGAGTGGCCCTTGTCCCCGGTGTGACTGTGGAGGTTCCCTTGCCCTTGTTTGGTGCAGGGAAAAGCGATATCCACAATTCTAGTATCTGGAAGGATTCCCCATGATGGACCCTGAGATCGCACTACTGATGTCCCGTTCATGACATGGTCGTAATTTTCAACGCCATTATCATTATCAACATCATTATCAGTGTCTTGAACAAAGTCACTTCGGCAACCTAGATCTTGTCCAAGTGTTGGGTCAAGATCTGGATCAGACCAGTGACTCCATCTTGAGACCATGCTTTTTGATCTTTTACCTTGTGGTTTGGTTAAAGGTATCACCTTCCGTTTGGGTAGGGGTGGTTTGAAGGAAGCAGGACCCAGTTTGGAGGTGAGCATTTGGCTAAGTAAAGGGTGTTCTGGCCTATTGTTTCTTTTTCTTATTTTAACATTGACATGTGTATGTGGTGTATGTATGGCCCCACATCTCTTTCTATGGCTTGGCCTGCTAGCCTGAGTGGGGCCTGCCGCCTCTTGGCAATGCTCACAGCTGTGACTCACCTCTCGGGGAGGGAGGGAATAAGAATGCATATACCTAATAAACCTAGCAACAGCCAGGTGGCCCACATCACCTGGTGGCCTTCCTTCTTCAGTGGACGCTTTGGGACAAGGGTGGCTGCAGATGGAGTTTCTGTTGCTGGCAGGGTCAGAAGCACCCTCCAACTTTTCAAGCCCAGAATCATCAGTACAATGTTTCCACTTGCTAGCCCCAACACCAGCCACATTATATGTGCCTGCAGCCTGGTGCTCACCTCGCTGGTGATGCTGTTGCGATGACACTGCTGACTTCTTCTTGACATCAATCGAGGAACAGGGAGAGGCAATAGAAGAGTATGAGGATAATGAAGAGGTGGATGATGAGGACGGTGAGGATGAGGTGGAGGAAACTTCCAGAGCTAGCCCGTTGCTGTCTTTGCTACTGGCAGTGGCCCAGGTACCCTTGGCATCACTGGCTTTGGTGTAGAGCAGGACTTTGTCAGTGGCTGTGAGGTATTTTAGAAGCTCAGTGCATGGCCGTCTCAGAGGGCGATTCAGAAGGTTGGAGCCTCCCCTTCCTTTGGCATTCCATGGGCTCTCCGCCTGTTAAAAGCAGTAGCAGAAATGTTTGGGGATAAGTAATCCTCAGGAAAAATAACTTACAATCAACTGAACAGAAACAGTGCCATGTGCAGCAGTAAGAACTTACATACATGTGAGTAATCTATTGACCTTCACCATAATCCATTTCTAGCTAATCTAAGTGATGACAAATGATGGACAGTATCCAATAAATTCTGTTTCCTTAATGTATTTTCTGTATTATGACAAGGACATTTGATACATATACATTCACATGTGATGTTTCATTAGAACAGTTGTTCAAAACAAAGGAAAATATTGCAGAGACGGCCATCTAGTGGGCTCTGAAAATAATGACACTGCTTAATGAAGCTTCAACAGACCATCACTACTTACTTACTGAACTTTAATCATGAACAAATGCATGTCCATTATTCTAAGGTCTATGAAACCCTGCTGACATTTTTTTTACATCAAGATTAGAGTAAAAGAGAAAGAAGTACCTTCAGGATGGGAGCTGGTGGTCGGTTTCTGTGTTTGCAACTGGTATGGTTTTCTGTCTTGCCACCTATGTACTGTGTGTAGCCAAGCTGGGAGTTTGCCGGTGTCAGAAGGAGTCTCTTCAGCTGTTGACAAGCCCAAGTGCGACAGAGGAAAGCAGCCGTCAGCTAAGCAATGCAAATTCTATTTGAGTGGTAACTGCATTTTGGTTGTTCAAAATCAACCCAAAAATGTAAATTTATTCAAGTCAATGAGGAATGATGGTTATAGATCATGGTGTTGGTAGAATGATACTTTGCATGATATTTTTGGCATATATTTGAAAATGTTTATACAGTATTACATGACTTGGATGCTTATGCTTATGAAAAAATGATGTGTTCATGGTTTCAAAAAGATACTCAAGAAGATGTCACAGTTTTCACAAGTCAGAAATGTCAGAAATGTCACACATTACATATGTATCCAGAGGTAGACAGGATTTACAAGCATAGAAAAAACCTCGAGGTCTTACAAGCGAGGGCTCCTCCGGGTTGGGATTTTGTGGCCAACAGTCAGGGGAAGAGGGACAGCTCTGGTCGCTGGCATTGGTCATGCCCCCGTCTGCCAGGGCCTCAAACGAAGGCAATCCATCCTCATCCACCGGGATACTATCCAGGGTCTCTGTAAGTACTGCCAGTAAGTTGGCCTCATTTTCTTCATCTATCTTTAGAGGATAGGAAGGGGGTAGACAGACAGAGAACAGGGATAGAAAAATAGGACATTTTAGTCAGAACATCTTTCTTTACCTCTGGACGGAGAGACTCCTGTAGTAACGGCAGACAATGAGACTGAGACTGAGACTGAGACTGAATGCCTATATTTTGTTAAGCATTGAAACACCAATTGAAGCTGGGGGGGGGGCATCCCATCAGTAAGAATTTACATCTCTGTAGTTGCTCTGTAGGTAAGGACTGAAACAGCATATGGAGAGGAGGTGGGATTCCCAGGTTATTCGAGAAATCGTTAATCTTGTTCCCAGTGGGTACAGAAATAGCTTATTAGTATCTCACCTACAGTATAAAGCAGTTTACATGATTGAAACACATGTGATCCAATTGAATCAAAGTGCACCGTAGGGCAGAACTTCGGCTGCACTTATACCATAATAGCAGCAACCCTTTCAGATAGACTGGTTTTGTTTTGGCCCCCACTCCTTTTCTCTAGTCCATAGTCCCTCCCTTCTGCTTCTAAATTGATTTTCAGTGGCAAGGATGTATTTGTTTACTGCAGCCGCAACCAAGAGAAAACCCTACGCCTCGGAGACTCAGACGAGGGGAGGATTAGAGCGAAGTGGGTAGAAAGCACAGAAGCAGTCGGCGTATAAGGAGATTCTGTAGCTGAGTGGATCTGGCAGATGACCCAGGATGCCACAAGTTTGGACAGCCTCTGTCTCCTGTTTTGTGCTATATTATTCGTCTCCATCCTGGCTTGAGTCTGCTTATTCAATCAAAAATAGCTGCTCGTCTACTAACTGAGCAGAGAATAACGCTGCAGGCACACGGGAGAATGAGGAGGACTTGATGTATTCTTATAAGAGCTATTAGAGAACAATAGCAGTTCTATAACAGGAAAATGTCAATTCAGTTCTGGGAGTTAAGGTTTCTGATGTTTTCTCAAACATTGCATAAATTTGCAAAGGAAAACGGGATGGCATTCAGTGGGGGGCCGGCACAAACCTCTGTAGTTTACATGTGCGGGTTTCTATTTGTAGGGCTCTCTGAGGTAGGGATGGGTGATGTGGCTTTTTACTCATGTCCCGATATTTTTAGCTGATTTGCATTAGCATCAAATTAAAACTGGCATGTAATCAAGCCAGACAATATGATGCTTATGTGTCTATGTTGTAATATTGTTACCATTCTGCAGTCATACATATATTATATAATAATAATAAATTCTTTCAAAAAAATCACAACCTAACTTTATTTCTTTAAAGTTTTAACCAGTGGCATGAATACAATGTCATTTCAAATGTTAGGTAAGTTACTTTTAAAATATTAGTTACATTACTAGTTAATTCTTAAAGATAAATAAAAATAAATCAGTTTACTTTAAGTTAATTATTACTTTTTCCCCCCTAGGAATTTAAACACACAAAAACATTGCACCGTATTAAAAAACAAAACAACATATAAATTAAAATAATAAACAATAAAAAACTCAAACTGTTAAATAAATTAAATACCTTGTAAAACAAAACGAGTGCAAAACACAGTGAACTAGTCAAACAATATAAACTGCTAGTGTTCTACAAAAATGATGAACAGACAAGTTGTGTTCCTGTTCTAAATGCTTCTGCACTTTCTGACGTCAGCTCCACAGCTGAGCATTCACTACAGATATCAGATGCCAAACATCATTTGAACTTAACAAGAGACCTTCATGAACATCCACAGGTCTCCAACTCCAACTATTACCTAATAGTTACCAGTCATCCACGAGTTTAACAAATAATCTTCTGCCGTTAAATGCCTTTCCATTTTCTTTTACTTTTTCTTCTAGTCTTATTCTGGAGCTGGTCTTTCTTTTTTATTATTTGTATTTTTTTTGTTTTGCAAAAAGGCCTCCTACTCGTCACTTTTGTCCGCTCCCATTTAAATCTTCCCCTCTAACCACTGGAAATAAGAGCATGTCAAACAATTACGTGCTTGCTTTGATACTAGCTAGTGTTTCCAATAAGAAATAAGAATAAGATAATAAGATAAGAATAAGATATAAGATATAATAATAAGAGAGATGCTTTTTCATGAAGTATAAAGCAGAAGTGTGTTTTTATTGGAGTTGTTAATTCCGCCTTGTTATAGAATCCGGAGTAAACTTTATTCTGCTACTTAAGCAGGTGCACATATTTGACAGACATGCCCAGAGAAAAGAAAACACATGTAGAATGTTATCAACATGCTCTGACCTTTTGCACTGAAAAAAACACTGAGCAGCAGAAACCACAAGACACCTTCCTGCTTTTTATATCCGCCAACAGTATTTGAATCAAAGAGGTCGGCCACAAACACATACTTCAATGCTGTTATCTAAGGTTGAACATCGTAACTGATTATGTTAACCAGACCTGAACAACTGCAGCCCAATATAGTCTGTGGTTATTCACACTCTGTCTCTTCGGAAAAAGGTGTCAAGTCTGCTGTGCCAAGAACTGTGTCTGTTGGTACTTGTGTGTGTGTGTGTTTGTTTGTGTCGCTGGGTTCTCGTACGTTTCCTCTACATTTGTCAAGTTCCTACACCAAGGATGCCCATTTCATTGAGGAGCCTGATTTAGGGAGATGTCTTTCACGCTGTATTTTTTAAAGACTGGCTGAGGAGTCTTATTTGGCTGCAGCCGTTTCACACATTGCCAGCGTTATCTTGGCATGGGCTCTGTTTACATGCACAGTGTACTCCGACTAGGACAATAACATCATTTAGTCGGCTGCTCATATGTCATATGTCTTCATATACATTCATGCAAGTGCAGTAATTTCTTTTTTTCTTCTTTTTTTTACATTATCTTAACCCTGCAGCTTTAGAAAATGATGCAACTGATAAGTCTTTTTTTTTTTTAAAGGCTAATGGCCTCCAGGAGGCCTTCAAGCAGGAAGCTCAGGAATAAAACTGAGGAGATGAATTTGTAAGACAGACAATATTTTTGATTTTGTTTTGAACAGTCAATTTGTGCATTTCACACACATAATGTTTAACACACTGAGAAATACATATGATTGTCTTGTTGTTGGAGAAGGATATAGAGGTGCTGCGCATCACTTGGCATCAGTGAATCAATGGTGAGAGGTTGGAGACGGCAGCGTAAAGAACTGACTCAATCTAAAAGCAGATGGTCTGAACTTGACAGTGACTGTTCTGGTATGCAGTTTTCTTTTCCTTCTTGCCATTTTACTGCTGTGTTACAAACAATGTTTGTGGTCAAACATTTTTTTATTTAATTGATTATTCTGTGTACACTGTGACATTCTGTGGCCTACATGTGTGCATTATTATTTTAGATTTAGTTGGTGCGACTTAAAGTAAGGAACATTAGTTACATACAACAGACGTACAAGTCTTAAGTCACATCAGGGTCATCTTCGACCGAATAATTTTGTTCCAAGCTGTTGTTTCTGCAAAAATTATTGGACACGTCACTTTAAAAATAAATTCTATCCTTTTTTAGACCTGTGGTGCACGAGAAAGTGTTTCTAAATGTATCACTTTTTCTGTATTTTATCTTTGTATCTTTTATTAAATGATACAATATGATCTGAGAAAGATGAAGACATTTGTATTCACATCAGTTAATGCAGGTTTAAAAACCAGTTCAACGTCAGGTCTGCTGATCAGCATTTCTTTCTAAAAAACGATGACATCATCCTCTGTGTCTCTCAACTTTCTTCCTGAAGTCGTCACTTTAGAACAATAACGGAGCACTACAGTGAAACGCTGTTTCTGCAACAGCTGCCGAGCTGAGTGTAAATATGGACACACAATCTTCAGCTCCTCTTTCATTATTTACAGTGTGTGTGTTGACCATAAGGCTGCAGCTAAAGCTCGCGGCAAACAAAACATACATTCGACAGAGAAGCCAAACACAACAAACAAGTTTAATATTTGAGTAACAAATGTATTTTCGCCAATGGGGAATCAAACATGAACTTGGATTAAAATGTATACAGATTACAGTCTGGCAGGTGCCGTGGAGCGTGAAATAGCAACTGCTGTTCAGAACGCTCACAAGCCATGATATCTTTGTCTATACGTAGTCAAGTGTGACTAGAAATAACGTGTCAGACCCGTCATCAGACCAATACACTTTCTTCATGTTGGGATTACTATCCTACAGACCACATGCTTCCTTCTGCACATATGTCGTCAAGCTGTTAGTTGTGAGTAGTGGGCAGGGGGGGTGGTCAGATAATATCCATATGGCGACATATCGCAATTTGTATTTGTAAGGAATTGTATTGAAATCAATTTTTTCACAGTTCAATTAAGTGTGTTTACAATAAAATAATTTGTTTATTTTTTATTTAGGATTAACACGCAAATATACATGGCGTTTGTTCATCTTTGTGTTGAAATTAAACTTCCGACTGCTAGATGGCAGCAGTCATTATGTCCGGAAGGAACAATCAAATCCTGCGTGATCCTGGCAAAGACTGAGGATGAGAGGATACAGTCACTACCACCAGTTTTTAAAGCTGATCTATGGACATATTTTGGTTTCAAAACAAATGAAATCAGTTACGACTTCGTCAAGAGTCATGTGGTCTGTAAATTCTGCAACACCAGAGTCAAGTACTCGATAATAGTACAAATATATCCTTGTTCCTACTGTATTACAATAACTCACTATATATCATATTCTTGTCCCAGTATCTTGATATGTATCATATCACCAGATTCTTGCCAATACACATCCGTTGTTGTGAGCGTGAACTTCATATTTATCAATCCTGTTCATCAAATCTGTGTTAATTTATCTCAACACTGCATACGTTGCTAAGAATAAATAATGCTGCGTTGATTTTCCAACCCATTTTCCAGGTAAGCTGTGCGGTCTGAGCAGATTGGGTTGTTTTTACTCAAGGTTAATTACTTTGATCCTGCAGATTGGATCACATTTTGCGCATTTAAGAGATGATATTGAACACACCAGCTCCTTCAGCTTCAGAAAGATCTTTATTATAAATATTTACAGAAGAATCATCTTGTTATTGAAAACTTTACAAAGCTTAAACAAATGCATATGTTTAAAGCAACAATCCTTAACATTTTGACGTTATTAATATTTTAATATATTATAATTTAATATATATAATTTAATATATATATATTTTGTCACGATTGTTTGTTTTTTTTAATCCTTTTGTGGTTGAACTAGCTGTTATTTTAACGATTTTCTTTACAACGTCATTTTGGCCCACCCGGAGAGTCTGTGGTTGTCATGTGACCACCAAACTGCTTTACAGCAGTGGGTCAGAGTTTGTGTTTTTTTATATATAAAGTACTGGGAAAATATTTGAAGATACCAGAAAAATAGAAAACAAACTGAAGAATATTTATTCTATTTTATAAAACATGCTGTATTTGGCATTGGCGCAGATTCTATGGCACTGTTCACTGTTACACTGTTCTGACACTAGTACCATTTTAATTGGTGTTTATTGTAAGTATTACTTACAAACCCATACATCAGTTCAATGCCTATCAGACTCATTTTTGATGTTGCTGGTACACTTAATCACATTTTGTCATTTTTCACCGCCATGAAAATATGGCACATTTTGTATCCAACATTTGATGGAACATAAACAGTCAAAAAAGAGAATTCTAGGAATACAATTGACATGTAGGAAGGTTTGTGTATCAAATACATTTTTCTCCATGCAAGACAGAGATAAGGTTACGGTATACAGCACTAAAACACTAAACTGAAGCACTCAAGCGATATCATTAGTTACAGTTTCTTTGTCACAATATTTATTGTACTATGACGTCACTACTTAAGCCATTACATTGTTATTAGCCAAGAGACTACTTCAGACATCATGTGACATCACATCAACTCCTGCTCGATTTTTAAAACATCGAAAAAGATGAAAGCAAACATAAGCGCCAGTCCATGTTTCCATTGTTTTGGAAAATAAACAAAAAAGTAGTTTAATGCCTTATGATTTTCATTTGTTGTTGTAATGTAATAAATTACTTTAAAATGGTACAAGTAATAAATGATAAACGTCTCAGAAGAGATGCTGCATAAGCAAAGACAATTTATATAGTTAATATTCCCTTTCATATTATTTATCAGATAAAAGTTTTTTATGAACCAGTTTAACAAAAAAATTAGAATATCTTAACAAACAAAAAATGTTCTGTATTTAGAAATAAGCATCAACAGTTACCATTTCCACTTGTCATGACGTGTTTGTCTGGTATTTATTCATTTTTATTTTACATTTTTTAAATTGTCTATGTTTGTCTCTTCCAGAAGAACAATTAGTGACTTAACACGCTTGGTGTTCGCCGGTATAATTACTCGTCAACTGAATCTGAACAGGTTGTTTCATTCAGAACATCGTAAGTCGTCTGAAGCACAACTGCCAGGAGAAAGTTGAGAGAAGCCACACCCGACAGAGCAGAAGACTTTAAGGCCGCTATCAAATCTATCTGGATTTACATCACAGCTGTGTGACGGGCTGATCGTCTTCATGCCGCATTGATGCAGTGATTCAAGTATCAAGTGCATAGAAATGAAGATACTTTTCACAAGCTGGAAGTTAAAAATCTTTTTTTTAAAGATCTTATGTAACATTTGTTATTTTTCAGACGCTAGTTTTGGGGGTTTTCATGGTCTGTTATCTATTAATTAAATTTGAAAAAACAACGGCTTGGAAAAGTATTCTTGTATAAAAAAAAGATTAAAAACCAATCACCCCAAAATCTCAGAAGAAAGGGGGAATAAAAAGGTAAATTCAGGATTATATGCCTCACACTCACTAAAGAATGTGAAATTCTGGAAATCATTATTATTTAATAGGTATTAAATATGTAGTAAATTTCAATTTTTTGGGGTCTCTTCTCTCTATGAGCTCGCATTGTCTGGTGGTTTGGCCTCCCCTTCACTGAGAAGTATATATATAGACAAGTTGAGTTGTGTTGTGCTGCTCAACATAATGGATAAAAGATACATTGTTATTCCTGTTCTTTTTTTCATATGTACTGTATATACACAATTGTATGTGTAATTTTTATTAGGGATGCTTTGATGAAGCTTCATGAAGCTACAACTCTACATTACAATCCATTGATTTGAACATCTTGTCTATAGAATCCTTAATTTCTCACGTCATTTTTAAACCAAGGGCGCCACCTAGTGAGCTCTAAAATAACAGCACACTGCTTCACGAAGCGTCACACCATCACTAGTTTATTTAGTTATAGCAATATCGTTATCCCATTTCTTGGTGTCTTTGAATGATCAGCTTTAGTTGTTGTTATTGATTCCAACTCTCAACACAATGTGCTGGAGACGCATCAGTCAGAGCAGAGAACCCATGTGGCATCTATTTACACATACTTGACTTTTCCTTTCTATTCATGAACTTCACATATTGTCTTCAGTTTTTCCTGATTGTACAGCCGAGGCGCAGCAGATGTTTACGCTCTCCCTGATCACAGATCCTAATCTAGCTAATAGTCACGCGCAGGCTTATTAATCGATCCGTTAGCCACATCATGAGATAGAAATCTCTGCTGCGTGAAGATTAAAAACTAAATCTGTCGACTAAACTAAAGCTAAACCATGCTTCTTATTTTATTACATGCTTCTATTGTTTGATATTTGTTCTCTTCCTGTCTCTCCTCCCGCTTTACCTCCCCCTCTCCCCCTGCCAGCCACAGTAAACACTGAGTCTGATTCTGCTCTAGGTTTCTGCCTTTTAAAAAGGAGTGATTCTGATGAAGCTTCATGAAGCAGTGTCATTATTTTCAGAGTCCACTAGATGGCGGTTTCTGAAGTATTTTCCTTCGTTTTGAACAACTATTCTAAAGAAAAATAACATCCTTTTTAAACTTATGGCGCCACCTACTGACCTCTAAACAACATGACACTGCTTCATGAAGCTTCGTCAGACCATCACTACTAAAAAGACGTTTTTTCCTCAGCACTTTGATTTGGACCTGTTTTCTTTGATATTATTTATTTAATTAAAACCTTCTATAATTTGACACTTTTAATTAAATGGAATTTAAATTAAACTCTGCACAAGAAAACACAGAATGCCTAAAGCTATCTTTTTGTCAGGACAATGACATGGCGACTGAATTTAAGTGGTTATTATCATGAAACATGTTTAGAGATCCGCTCTTAAATTAAACTCAATTTGTCTTATTATCATTGCATTTCCACAAATAGCTCTGGTTGTACCGACAGCTAAGAAAACAGATTTTTGCCAAAGCTAACGTTCAAAACACGAAGCACTTCTTTCACCAGAAAAGACTGTGAAAATACATAACATGTCAAGATTGATTAATAATAACTTGGAACATAATTCCCAAGACATTGTTACACACACACACACACACACACGCACAACATTCCCTCACACACCAAATTGGTCCCCTGTAATTTCCCTCCATAACTTATGACAGGGTTATGGATGCTCGTCTTCCCCCCGTGCAGGCCAATCAAGGGCTGCTGTCTAATCCCTGCTGAGCAGCAAACTTTCCCTTGTCAGATTAATAGGGATTAGCCGCTGTATGGTGACGCAACCCCTTCATGTGGTGAATTTTAAAATCTAGAAAAGAAGCCAGTTAATGGAAGAGTCTGACTGCCGGGACACAGGCAATTAAGAGTGTGTTTCACTTTTATCTGCGGGTGTTGTTTTTAAACAGTGACCTCTACACCAGGACAATATTTATGCGTTGGCAAATACGACACATCATCTGCCAGGCTGGAGGTGCCACTTACATGATAATCTCCATTGTGCGAGCAGATAGAAGCCCGTATAGACGTGTCTCTCTCGCTCTCACAGGTATTTTTATCCTCCCTCTGAGGGTGATGGCCGCGGGCCACAGTGACTCAGCCTGCATTTCCACCTCTTGACCCGAGTATTGAGTCGCTTCGTAATGTTGTCAGATCAACAAATATGCCACTTTCGTTCACTGACTCTTCATTTATTGATGTTCTTTTAACATTCTCTTTTAACATCAATAAATGAAGAGTCACTGAATGCTATTTTAAACGTGTATATTGTTATGTTGTCTTATAGCACAGAGCCCCCCAAACCCTATAACCGACCCCTGAGGCTTTTATTACCGTGTCACACACAGAGAAATAAATATATATACATTGATAACATCTCAGATATACTTACTTATATTTTTATTTTTCATAATTGTATTTATATTTTTATAATTTTATTTGATCTATTTATTATTATTAATTACATTTTGGAGGGGCTTTCAAAACATTCTATTTTTTACACAAGGTCTTTTATGGTTTATGTTTAAGTAAAGTGTGTAGAATAAAATGATTATTTCAATACAATTAAATTGCAAATATTCACAGTGATAAAATATCACGCAATAAAAACTTCCGTCCACTAGATAGCAGTAGGCATTACGTGCTGCGTAGCTAAAGGAACAATGCAATTCTGGTGATGACTGAGAACAAGAGGATACTGTCGACTCCAGCAGCTTTTAAAGCTGATATTTCATATATTTTTGTTCTAAACTAAATAAAGGAGTAACCATGCTTACCATGCTTACGAAATGACAATCAGTTAATGAGCAACTTTACGACGGCATTGTCCAACCAAGTTAAAATTACCCTCAAACATAGAAGAAGAGACGCCTCCTCCACGTAACTTCCTGTTTGTAAACAATAAACATGACCCGCCCTCACGATCTGATCAGGCATTTAGGGCTCAACACAAACATACGTATGACGAATATAATAATGAAACTAATGCAACATCTTTTCGGTGATAAGAATCCAGGGTTGAGTCAAACTCTGCAGTGAAAATTCTGACCCGCTCTAGTAGAAGAACTCACATTTCCTCGATCCTTAAAACTCTTCACTGGCTGCCAGTTTCTTTCAGGATTATTTTTTTAATTCTGGTTCTTACTTTCAGAGTGTTTGTCTTATGTGTCTTTGCCTTTCAAAGTATATATTTTAACTGTGTATTGTTTTTGATTGTTAAAGCACTTTGTGACCCTGGTCTTACAAAGGCGCTTTACAAATATCCATTACTTACTTACTTACTTACTTTTACAAAACGATCAGAGATGATGGTCGTATTAGACCACATGTGTCAAACTCATGACCCAGGGAGCAAATCCAAAGTCCACTAAGTCATTTTATGTTGCCTGCTCGAATGGTTGACCCAAACTCAAAGTGGATTAATGTTCATGTTGATATGGTGACCTATAAATATATCAGTGTTTAGGATAAGACATAGATTATTGGTGTCAACAATCCGACAGAGACTTCCGAATGTCCCAACTGTGGGACAAATAAAAGGTTTATCTCATCTTATCTCTTATCTAAATAAGAGTCAACTGATGTTGAAGGAAAGGATTTTGAGTCTTTGATGAAGGAGGACAAACAAGAGATAATTCAGTTGGATTGAGCCTCAAAGAAAGAAAAGACAATAACAATAATTTTGGCTACAGACATTTTGGTACATTCCGATTTATTTTGAGTTAATCACCCGATCCTAAAACCATATTAAGGATTAAGATTGTGTTTTTATTTATTTTGGATTAAGGATTATAGGGCTGATATAAATACATGCTTCTTAGTTTAGTCATCGTCGAGATTCCCTGAACATCACTTTAGTTTAAATCATGTAAATGTTGCGACTCAGACACACATGTTTATAGACTGCCTGCCTAAACAATGGTACTGACAAGATCAATCAATTTGACCCTGGAGCCGAACAAGGCGTCAAAAGGTCCACAACCCACTTCCCCTCATCTTCTGTCTTCACTGTTGTTAGCATGATCAAACAAACAATGCAACATTTTTTTTTTAAAAGGACAGCTGTTGTTACTTACTTCGAAAAGATTGGACGCCTCGTTGCCATACTGCAAGGAAATTATTTCTGATTGGTCATTGTACCATTTCAGGCCACCGAGGAAGCTGTCAGCATCCAAGTCGCTGACATCCAGCTCAGACAGGTCCAGCTCAGGAAGGTCTGGACAGAGAGGCTGGTCTTCACCAACCAGGGCAGCACACTGGAGGACCACACAAAAAAAACACACTAGTTTTTACCTGTGTTTACACAACATGCACACACAGATCGGAGTGTTTGTGTGTGGTTTGGGGGTGGTGGTGGTGGTGGTGTTAGGGGGGGGGGGGTTGATGTCTGGGTCTCACAACCGTAAAACAACGGAACCCTCTTAAAGTTGTGACAACGAATTGTGCAGGAACAGGTGAGCTGACGCATGAATGACAACCAGAAGCAAAACAAAAGACACAAATCTGCGTAGGTGACGCTCAGGTGGTGGGATCACGGAACCGAGTGGCCCGGTTTCGAAGATGGATCGGGAGACTCCGGGAAGACAGACGGAATAACAACTCTTGTTGTGCTGCGTTCACTGCGCTTTTGCAACAAAAAAAAAACCGGCGTCTTTTTCTCCGCAAAAAAAACGGCACGCCCCCCACAACCACTACCCCCCGCCCCAATGGATGCACCATGAACCCCCCCTTTCTTGGCGAACAACACACATCTCTGAGGGGTCCAGATGATTCTGCGCATAGATTAGGACCGTTGATCCAAAAACGCACTCCGCGCGCCTCGTGTTATTTCCCTTTAGAAATAAAAAAAACCCCGCGACAAAAAAATAAAAAATAAAAGATCCAAAAAACCATCACAATGAAAAACGTCGCCTCACCTCTAATTCCTTCCACACAGAGTCCTGGTTACACCTGTCCCACGCCATCCAGCCACTGGATGACGAACCGAAAAGAAAAAAAAATAAATAAAAGAAGAAAAAAAAAGCAAATCCACCAGAGCTTCCCAGCCGCGCTCGCGCAGACAACTGCAGCCCCTCGTCGAGAATGAACCGAGGGCACCTGTCTTACAACTGCTTTCCATCACATGACAAATCTATTAAAAGTAGGCAGGGGAGTGACTTCGCTGTCCACGCTGCTCTCGCCCGTGACGCACGAGGGGGCGTGACCGTCCACGCAAATAGTAGAAGCGCCTGGTCCTCGCCGGGTATCTCTCTCCTCTTGTGATGCGAACGCCACAGCGACAGAAAATAGCCACATATGGTCCAGGGGGAGTCAGGGTTGGGGGGGGGCTGGAATCATCCCGTGACACAAGAAGTCAGAGATACGTGATCGTTATTCGTCATATAAACACGTGCAAATGGAAAATTCAACTGTTGCATTCTATCCAGGTGACGTTGGTCCTGTTTTTTTATGCAATGTTCTCTTTGTAAGACAAGACGTTCTCTTTTTTAAAAATCCACACATCCCATGACGTTCTCTGGCAAGAGAGCAGATGTCATTTGTTCACCTGGTCCTGGGTCTGCCTCATGGTCTCCTCCCAAATGGGTATGCTTTGTAACAGTTGTACCCCTTTTTTTTCAAGCATCAAATATCTTTTTTTTCCCCCTTATTGTCATTTTTGGTTGATTATTAGTTTAGCTTTGGGGGTTATAACTATGGGTGTTTATTGGCAAACATCTGTCGCATCACGATACAGGGTTGATATATTGTGATACTGGAACAAGGATATATTTGTAGTATTCTCGGAGTACTTGACTCTGGTGTTGCAGAATTTACAGACCACATGACTCTTGATAAAGTCGTAACTGCTTTGAATTGTTTTGAGACCAAAATATGTCCATAGATCAGCTTTAAAAACTGGTGGGGGTGACTGTATCCTCTCATTCTCAGTCGCAGGATTTGATGGTTCCTTTCGGACGTAATGACTGCTGCCATGTAGCAGTCTGAAGTTTAATTGAAACACAAAAATGTTGAGACCAAAACATGTTGGTAGAGTCGACTGTATCCCCTCATCCTCAGTCATTACATGGATCTCGCAGAACTTAACTGTTCCTTTAGCAGCGAAGGAGGTAATGACTGCGGCCCTGTATGGGCTGGAAGATGAATTGTAAAAAAAAAATGAACAAATAATGTTGATGTTGAAAGATAACAAAAATAATAATTCAAACATGGAATTATTTTGAAAACACTTTATTAAAACCATATAACAGTAAAGAACTACAGTAAAAAGTGGATGTGAAAGCAACAAAATTAAATTGAATAAATCAAAATAAAGATGTTTCTTTGGAGAAAAAGAAAGATACAGTGCTTTTGAATATCGATGCAGTATAATGGGAGAAAAAAAATATTGTTATATATCTGTGAATCTATATTTTCCCCCACCCAAAGTAATAACTGGGAACACTGTGCAGATCTTGAAATGAATTCCAAAGTTATAATTGAAGTGTGGTTCCACTTGTGGAGACAGCAAGGCTATATTTCTGTGACAATAAAAGGACAGCTGACAGATTCCCAAATGTATATACTGTCAACAAGTGTGTATGGACAACAGAGCATCACCAACCAACAACAGGAGCTGTGTTGACATTTCAAACAAATGTGTTCCTCCCCCCGCCCCCCCTCTCTTTTTTTGTTAAAGTTCGTGAAATTTACCACAGGGCAGGTGAAGACAAAACAGCTGGTGAATAAAGAACTAGTTAAAAGCACACGTCACCCTTCTTGTTTTGAACAAAGCATGTATTTGTATGCATTGATTCATGTATTATCTTTGCTCTAGTTATAAGTAACCACATTCCTGAACTCATCCTTCACCTTTGGATCTCCAAACAGAATGTCCTGGTTTGGTTTTACCACCCTGGTATTTTACAGGACCTTGAGTCACCCCTTAGATGGACACCCGTTGAGAGCAAAGGCTGAATAGGTTATTGATAAAGGGAATCCGAGCTGAGTCATGAGTTTGCACGTAGCAAAGGAATCCTACCATGTCAGTTAAGCATGTGATCCGATTTCCGTCCTGTGATGTAACCTGTGAATCCTGAATCTACCACGACTATATTGAGTTTAGAGTTGTTCTAATGCAATGTCGAGGTAGGAAAGAATCCAGATCAACTGCCATTTAAACATCTCAGGGTTGTTTCAAAAGTAACATTTAGGACATGTTCTAAATTTAACCAATAGAAGCATGACAACAGGTGGACCTCAGAGTTCAGCAAGGAGGCATGGAGATGAAACTCAAGACAATGGGCACCGTGGAATTTAGTGCTGTGGAAAAGACTTCCAAAATACTGCTGACCTACCAAAAGGCACGACATCACCGGCCTTTGACACCCATTGAACTGACTTCAGGCTCGACTCTCTTAGTTCTGTGGTCATCCCTGGAGACTTCTTCTGCTCCACAGACCTGATCTAAACATCTAATGGATAAGACGCTGAACACTTGTCCCTCTTTGTACGGATTGATTTGTGTCAACCTTAGTTTCAGTCTGATGTGTAGAGGTTGGCCGAAGCTTTCTTAGTGATATATTGCCTAATAGTTTATTGATAATCATACATAAACCACACAATAATGTCATGTGTCCGTATTGTCAGCCATACAATATCATTTCCTCCAATAAAACTCGAAAATGTAGTCAATGTATGACACTACATTTTGTTTAAGTATAGATATATATATATTTAAAAGGAAAAAAAATACATTTTTGGATATTTATAGGGGTCCTTCGACCTGATTGAGTTGCCCTCCGCTATAAAACCTTCACCGAGAGGTCAATAGTCCACTTTTGTCTTTGGATAATAGCGTGTGTGTGTGTGTGACTGTAGTCATGTAACAGGTCTAAAAGCTGAGTCAAACATGTATGTAGTTTTTCAATGTATAACATGATATCGTCTACAAACATGTCCAGTGTTCTTGTTTCTTGGGCTAATTTGCAATTTATAGGGCAAACATGTGCCTCTCTTAAACTGAATATAATATAATATAATATATTATGCTCAAATTAATGTAACTTGGAGGTATTTGGTAAAGTAAATGCATTTTCATTGCATTATGTTTTTAAATAACCTTTAGTTTGAATATGATGTGAGGTTTCTATAGCATAGCTCAAAGCAATACATTCTACAGACCACCTATCTAAAAATAAGAACACTGCTTCACAATGCTTCCTCATCCTATCACTACTGTAATGGTACGTTGTCTCCTCTTTCATTATCTTGAACCACACTGATGGAATTCCTCGCTTCATGTGGATTTATTGGCCTTAAGTCTAAAAATAGATAGTATTAGTCCCTTTTGATGCGATGGCAGCTGTTTTTGTTGATTTGTTGTATTCCTTTAAAACACAGATCTGGACAGCAGAGAAAATCTTGTGTTAATTTTCTGTCTTGTTGAGTGGTGGTCAGTATTTGTAGTTATTCATCAAGGTTTATTTCATTTCCTTTGCATTATACAGTATACTAATTTACATGTATACATATTTTATTCTGTTTGTTATTATTTTGCGAAGCAATTTTAATTTATCGTATTTTTTAAAATATGACATTTTGAACAAAACTGCTAAAATAAAGGATGTCAGACACTTGAGTTTGTGTCTTTAGTCTCATTATAGTTTTATTTTCTTCCCATGTTTTGTTCCCGTCGTTAGGTTATTAAAAAAATTAATTTCCTCCTCCATCTGTTCACTCAATGATAATGAAATCTTTTTTTTTTTCTGTTTCACTTTTTTTTAACTGTTCTTCTGTTCTTCCCCTTCTTACAATTGCTCCCTACTCTGCGAGCCCACCTTCTTACCAATTTTCTCCTCCTCATCCATTTTACTACAATCATCTGTTATCGTTTTCATACCTCTAATTTTCCCCTTTCTTTCTCCTGTCCCCCCTTCCCTCCCACAACATTTGTCACACGCTCTCCCTCATCCACACACGGCCCTGTGTATTTCATTACTCACGCCGTGTGCTGGATCCGGCAGCATCTCCATGGAAACGCTCCTGGAGCTGTGATCAGCCACTCGGAAGAGGTGGCTGGTCCTGAACAAGAAGACGTCCCGGGCAGAGAGCGCGGAGGTTCCTGCAGGCCAGGTGGGGTCAGATCACAATTTCTCAGAAGGGAAATCCCTCTTTTCTACAACCCAAACATTCTATCATGGATGTAGTGGCTTAAAAAACACGTCCAGACGGGATGCAACAATTATGGAAGGAGGGGGACGTTTGACAGGACCACCTGGGAGAAGGGCTGTGCCAATGGCATGGGGAGACCTCCTCCACTCCAATGAAAATCAACACCGCTGTTCATCAAAACCCTCTAATGACGTGTTGCCCGACATTTTCCCTACAGTCGGATTAACTGTTTTCAAATGTATTGTTTGCCATTCAACAAAATCCACTCCAGCCATGGTTTATGCCATTGAGAACCTCAAACCTTTAACCCAAAAAACAGCTCAAATAATTCAAAATATATTTGATCGGAAGGCGACGTTTGACAACCAGGTTCTTAGTCAACATCCATGAGTGGGGGTTCTTTTCACACCGCGTTTGCATTCAACCCCTTGAGCAATGTCCCTGTCTCCAGAGACACCAATCCATGGAATGAAGTGAGAAATGTCATTCACACCCATTTGATCCAGAACATGTTGCTGAATGATGGACCGGACTTCTCTTAAAGGGGCCATATAGGAACGTGGGAAGTTTGATTAATAAAATCCCCCATTTCTTTTCATTCGAAGGTTCAACATTGCTCTGGTTTGACCAATACTGTACAAGTTAAATAACAATATTAATATATGTCTATGAATATAGTGACTTATAACATAAATAACTGTTATTTTGAATCAACCCAATGATCGCTAGCATGTTATATCAACAAAAACCAATTTGTGCTCAACTTATCTAGATCAGATAGAACTCTGAGCTCAGGACAAAGCACTGACAACTAAACCCCCGAAGACAACCGCAGAGCTGTAAACAAATACTATTTAAATGGCAAGGATGAACGGTCAAGAAGTATACAAGGCGGAACCAAAGTGCAGGTGAGTGTAACCAGCAGAAAACTTTTTACAATAGGAATAAACAACAATTCAATACATAAAAAGTCCAAGCAATACAACACAAATACTAAACAAAGAAACCTAGAGTCTAAAATCTCGAAATTTCTAAAAACCAAAGCGTCCACTGAACCTGGGAATAAAACAGGAGACAACAGGGAATCTTTAAACAGAAAATAAACAATAAAGAATAAACTAAAGCACTGAGGCACAGGACCAAAAAGGCAAAACACAAGATTAGCAACATTTCGCATTTTTGCATTTTGTAGTAAAGGCTACTGTCATAAGTCTTACCGCCGTCACCCCTTCAGAGTGGTTAGAGGGGGAGATTTAAATGGCTGAGACACAACTACATACATATTTCAATTTTAGAATACCAATCTGTCCAGCCAGAAATTAAAAATACAAAAGTAAGTGGTTTTAAAAGTTAAAGAAAAAGTGATATCACTGATGAAAATACATAATATTATGCATGATTTGTTTCTTGTTTAGAGCTTGTAACGTAACACTCTCTTTCTGATGACACACCTTTACCACAGCATAAAAATGTGATTCATTACCTTACAGTTTTTACACTGTTGATTCTTTTGTTGTGACATTTTCTTGTGATCCTGGTTTTGTTACAACACACAACACTGTCTCCATACAGTAGTCCATGCGGTGCTCTGGTTCCTTCGTTTCCTGTCAGTGTGTTGGTCCGATACTGTCTCCTTGCGGCCTGCCGAGCCCTGATGAGGATTCTTCCCCAACCATATTCACATTAAGTTGGCACAAAGTAGGGCAAAGCAATTTGGCTCTCAGGCCATCCACGCATGTAGTGTCTGGGAAGGAATTAAGTGATTGGGATCTTTTTTTTGTGTCAAGGCTCTTTGTCTCCATTGTTGCGACATAGAAAGGGAGAGTGAGAGAATGAGAAAGAAAAACAAGTTTGACCGCAGCCCAGTCAATTATCTCCCAGGTGTTTGACTGAAGTGATTGTAAGCGATAGTGGCAGTTCCCACCAGCAAGGCACTGAAACGGACTGAAATTAGCCTGTGACAAAAGCCAATTCAGCAGAAGTGAATAAAACCCGACAGAGAATGCAGAAACCTCTATCGCACATCCATGTGTGGCGATGTTCTCACCCCGTCTCTCCTCATTGCTTGCATTAAATGATCGCCTTACATTCCGCGCTTCATATAAATCATTGTGTAGATTAATTACCGGAACGTTATGAGTAAATCACATTAGCATAATATTGTTAAATAAACACTGCAACACCAAGTATGCATGATGTTGCACAGACAAGAAAAATATGGAAAAAAGCCGACCAACCGAATCAGCAACAAATATCCAGTATATTTATCAAGTAAACGGAAGGCTGGATTCAGGATATTTAAGCTATAATGTCAGTTGGTCCAGAAGTTTAAGGAACTGTGATTAGGGGATTTTCTTTCCTAAAGAGCCATCTAAAAATACTTAGTGGAGTTAACCAATTAGTTGAGTTCTGCTATTCAAAGGTTGGAAAATGACTACTTAGAAGTGGCGAACTTTGAGCTCCACAGCTGTGACTTGACCCCCCCCCCCCCAAAAAAAAAAACATAAATAATATCTCTTTATCCAAATTCTTACTTAACAGTGTCTTCAGAAAACATACAGCCAGTATGTCTGAAGCATCAATATTGTTATGCCAAAAAGGGCTTCTTCCCCTTTATCTTTTAACTTGAAACCAAACAAAAATGTGCATGTTGTTTTATTGGCGATAGATCGCTTTAAAAATGTTACAAAACATAAAGCATGAAAGAAAAAAGAAGACATAAGGAATTCACGTGAGAAACTGAAAAACGCTGACAAGCTGTCAGGAAAAAGTCGTGTCACAAACACAAAGTAGTCCAAGGGGAGAAACAAACTACAAATGGTAGCAGCATAAGCTGGTGAAGAGAGTCAGTTCTCTGCCGGCTTCTTTAAGGCTAAGAAGCTGCTTATGAAGTGAAGAAACAAATCCAGCTTTGCTCACCTGCTTTCAACAAAGTAAACCCAGAAGGGTAAAAACAAAACAACACAGAACCAACAGGAAACAGTAACAGACATAAATGCAAATATTACCATAGAAAATGTTGTTTAACTAATTTATAATGTTTTCTGTAGATCTGTAGGGAACAGTCCATGTGGAGTTTAAAAAATGCATCAGCAAACAAGTGGAACTGTTATAATCAAAAATAGAATAAAGTACACAAAGTCACAGAGTTTCTCATTATCAATGACTGCATATAAAAATGTCAATTGACAATGATTTCATTGTGAATTGATGTGGTTATATGAGGATGACACATGAAAAGGAAAAGATGTAGGAATACGTGACAACCGTCTAAAAAAAAGATTCACTAGTTCACGTCTCATGAAAGAAGCATCCCGCCTCTTATGGCGTGGTTTAGAAAGTTCTCTGCCCCGCGTGGAGCCTGTTTTGTCACTGTGTCAACATGACACAGTTCGACTGTACAAAAGTAGCACATTCAAAACTCCCGTAGGTTTCCTTTTTTTTAAATCACAGCTTTGATTCCTGTGCTCCCGCATGTCTCTCGACTACCCAGCTGAGCCGCTCGCACAGTGAAAAGATCGTCGGAGCAAACTTCACATTTCGTAAAGATTTTGATCTTTTGGAGAGAGAACACGTTTAGAAATTCTGAGCAGCAGTTGGGATACTGGTAATTGGTATTTCTACGCTGCTGTGGAAGCTGAAACAATCGAACGACAAATCTTCTCTACAATTTGTCATCATAACGTATCTCAGGATATTCCATAGTGCAACACATGAAGTGAATTCTATTTACCTTTTATATTTTTTCACTTTTTATACTAAATATTTAGTTGTGACAAAGACCCTTCGCTATTAAAATGTAAAACCATGTGTACATTTGTCTTGAAATACGTCAAGAGGGATTTAATAAATCTAGTATTGAGTCTAGTTTGCTTTGGATCAGGATTCCATGTTTTTTTTTCAAAGCAAAGTCTCGAGGGAACACAGTGACGAATATAGTCTTCTCACCGTGTCATAACGTCTGGAGGCACTTTAACAACCCGCCAATGCAAAAGCACTTGGAAATACCCCCCCGTCTTCCTCAAGGAATATGTCTGGGAATAAAGTGGGTTTAAGGTGAGAAGCTGCTCTGACGAACTAACCCTGAGAGCCGGAGGAAAGTGTGGGGGTGCATGAGCAGGAAGGCAGGAGAGAGAAAGAGGTCTACATCTGTGAGAAAATGTCTAATCCCTAAATTGCTGAAGCTACAGAAATCCTGGAAATAGATTAGAGGCTTCACTGGGCCAGTAGTAAGAAGGCCTGTTTGGCTTGTAAGACATGGAACAGCACTTGCATAATGTGCAGAGCCGCCACTTTTTGTAATTATAGTTTTCCCTGCTTGGAAAATGATTCGATAAACACTGATCCATGTTGTCCCGTGCATACTGACAAGCTGCAGATGTAACATGCCAAAGCCTGAGGAGGAGAACAAGCCAGCTCTGGTGGAGTGGCTAATCTAAATACAGGGGGATGAGAAGCGAGACCATAATCAAATTTCGACCGACTGTATTGACAGGACGACACTGAGGCTGTTTGTCTGACATCTGGTGGTCACTCTCATCCCTTCACACATTTTTAACCCCCTTACATGTCTTTTTCCTTCTTCTCTCTAACGTCACTGTCTTGCATTTCACCCCCCCCCCCCTTTTCTATCCAGCTTCTTTATCTAAATGGAAACCATAGAGCAGACCCAATTATTTTTGGAATTCATATCTTGCCTGCCTTCAGGTCAAGTGCGTTCATCCCCGCAACCTTCTCCTCACATGGACCTTGAGTAGGATCGTCGGGTATGTTTTCTAATGCTCTGGGAAAGTGCTGATTTGATTACAATGCCCATCTCCTAAGTAAACAAAGCAGCAGGATGATGAGCCCCCCTGTGGACCTCCAGGCTCACCACACCCGGAAGGGGGGTCTCCACTTCATTGGCTACATGAAAGGGGTTTCAGGTAGCGGACATATGTGCCAGGCCGTGCCATTTATTCCCCCACTACACCAGGCGTTGGCACGGGTTAAGAATCTACCCCAGTCTTTCCTTTTTGGAAATACCTGGAACCGTGTTGGACTTTGCCTTCAGTAAAGCTTCATTAGAGGACACGTGTAAGAAGAAGAATCTCCAGCTTATTCAATTCACTACAAACCCCTGTAAATTTGTGCAGTGCTCTCTAAGTACACCATCACTGCCAGCCACTCGGTTGACCGTGTCTGAACGGAGAATGGAGCTATGCCAGCACCCGCCTCTTATATATGATGGATCTCCATCGCCTGCTGGGTGGTTTGTGCAGGCATGTGGTGAACCAATAGAGAAACTCCTCTAGAAGGCTTTGCAGGTATTCATAGAACCAAGTCTATGTTAAATAACCATGAATATTGTCACCCCTGCCATTAGACAGTTGGAGGTCTCAACACAATTTTAAACGGCTGAAACATACACAACAAAATGGTGCTTTCAATATTCAACCTCCCCTTCTTCTGCTCTGTACATCTGGATTCATCCTGTCTCATTCCGCTAAATGAGCGTAATGTGCTATTAAAAACAGAGCAGATTTTCTATCCCCTGGTGGCTTGAAAGTGGCGTGGCCAGCTGTCCGCATCACAGCACCGACATCGCTGTCCACCCACCGCCAACAAGTGGCAGGTGGGCAATGAGGGGGATGGAGGGATTTAGAGTAAAAGGGAAACGAAAGGGGGGGGGGGAACGGCATTAAACCTGCCAAGCAACACAAAATGACGCTCGTGATTGTTTTACCTATGGATGGAGGAGACAGAACTGAATGATATGGAATCTTGTTTGACATGCAGATATTTAAATGAGACAAAATGTAAATGTAAAAAACAATAATGACAAATGAATCTTGAACGTAGAGAGTGGTCACATCGTGAATCCAACCTGCCTCTGTCAAAAGAACTGGTCAGATGTGCCATCACTCTGTAACCAGTCTGTCCATTGAACCATTCACTTGAACTCAAATTCCATTTTGACAAGCAGCCGACATCACTGCAGTTCAGCTTCGGGCCATTTCTTCCCTCCGCTTTATTGGCAGCAAAGAGTAAATCTTAAGTTTCGGGCAAAAGAGCCAGAATATTAAAGCCTCCCTTTTCAGTTATCATAGCAATTTATGTTATTTGTGTTTTGATTCTTTCGTCTCTTTCCCTGAAACTTTAATTGTTCAAGTTGTATTTTCCACCTGAGTAGTGGCACAGAATTCCCTTTTGGTACTTAACGTTGCCCGCTTGATGGTTTGTTCAAAAGTAGATAAATGTTCATTAATATTGACCTATTTATATGCCAGTGCTAATGATGAAAAAAAAATAGATTTTTTTTTGTTGTTACCCTTCTGGGTTTATTTTGCTGAAAGCAGGTGAGCAAAGCTGGAGTGACTGAAAGGCTTCTTTTTTTCAATAAAACTGAAACTTTTAATACGAATAAATGTAGGACAGGAGTGTACAGATTATGAAGACAGATTAAGCCTCATGTAATGATTATACTTATGGTTTAGACAGTTTGAAGACACCCCCTAAAACACATATGGAATATCTGTGTTGTTAGTTTTGTTGTTCTTGATACTAGTGTCAATATCACTGAATTGTGATGTTGATTTTGTCTTGGTCTCAACTATTGTCCCAGTCATAGTGAACTCAAATAGGACACAAACATTTTCACGCCCACTCCACAGAGTGACAGAAGAATGTCATCAAAATCAACTCCAAAATTATATTTATTTTGTCCTATTCAGTTTTATTATTTTGGGGTCTTGGTCTGCAGTCTTTTGTTCTTCTGCGTCTCATAGTCTTGAGAATAAACAGCCGAAGGTTTCTCTGCAAAGTCAAAGTGATCCTCATTTCAGAACCCTAACAGTATGGCAGGACACTTGGTCCTGGATCGTGACCCAGCACTGCGAGGGTCTTTAAGTGGTTCTGAGATGGAAGAAGTGATAGAGGCTAAGCCCTTAATAGCCACTTTTCTGTAATCTTTCCTATGGAAGGCTCAAGTAAGGGGGTATTGATTTGTTTGCAAAGGAGTGAGGATGAGGGTGCGCGGGTGAGAAAAGTACTCCATCAGAACTGGCCATCTTGAAATGTGACAAAGCTTTTAAGCATCTGAGGAGATAAGCTTAGATTGTCCCATTTCGTTCTAGAAATGTTTGCTTGCGAACAATGACCGGCTTATCAAATCTAAATCAACAAATGTTGCAATTGACAGTTGTGTCTTTTTTCATAGCTTCTCTGTTCACACAGAAGTTCTTTGTTTTCTGATATTCGACCCTTGACACTTGGGGTTAAGCTTACTTTTCCTTACTGTACTTGTCAATAGTTTTTTGTGAGTTACTTTGCATGGGAGTGCTCTTTGAGACTCACAAATATAAGTTATGGCTACAAGGTCATAAAGAAAGCGTTTACACCGTCAAAATAAAATCCCATTTTCTTCCCTGTCTGTGTGAAGAACACCTCAAAAGATATTTTGGATGTTAGCTACACCAGCCATTGAGGTGATGGTGGGCATCATATCGTTACTATGGAGCTCAGCAGTCCACTGGATTATAGTTGATGTCGGAGCATCCTTCCACTGAGTTCGGTCGTACAAATTAGAAAGCCCTTATTTAACACAATGGGAAGGAAAAGAGTCTGGGGACGTTGGTGCTCTTGTCCCAGTGTAGTCGATGAACTGGGTTATCCAGTAAACCAATTGGATTGACAGCTGATTGATCGAGCATGACCAGTTGAATAGATTCAGAGACAACTTTATCGGACTTCGTCATCCATCATTAGTGGCATTGTTTTTGTCATCTGCTCACCTATGGAGATGGACCACAATAAGTAAAGTAAGTAAAGTGTTTATTTGACTCTAAACATTTTAATGTTTATATCAAAATGTTTTTTTCCTATGTCACCACAGCAAATGAGTCAGTATGCAGTTTTAAGGATTATCATCTTGTTCTCGTGGCGACTATGGAATGAAATAAATGGGGAAAAAGCATGATACCATGAATCTCTTTTGATAATGTTGTGCTCATGTTTATGGAGATGAGCTTGAATTGTAAGTAATGACCTGCGTGACATTATTTTCTTCTGCAGAATTGGCTCAGAATAAACATTTCTCACAAAGGCTTCGCCAGTGGACAGCTTAGCCTCCATTATCAACACCGGGGGGATTTTACATTTCTTGTCTTTGCAAGCATTTTCCTTCTTGTGGCAGCTCTGCTGTTTTTCCTGGTCCTTCCCACATCACAGTGGAATATAGTTGTTCTAGACAAATGGTGGATGAAGCAGACGATGTGTCCAACGGGGACCTGCAGCCATGAATGCAAGTCCCAGACGCCCAAAGTGCTCCGTGAGTCTGTAACTACTGATAAATGCCATACTTTGGCTAATTAGCTTCTCAGTGGATGTCGGCTCTAATGACAAAACTCATCATAAATGCCAATGTGGATGAATAGCCAGTAGAGGTGGTGGTATCAGTGCGACCAAGCATCCGAAGAACCCATCAACTGCATCTTCTCACCCCATTAGGTTGAACCCAGAACTCCCTCAACCTTGCTGTCAATATCTGAATAACTGCGGCTCACGTTCATCCTCAGCACCTCACTGCCCTTCAGTCAGTCCAGCAGGCCAGTTTCATCTTGGCCCATTTGGCACCCCCCACGCTCTCAGGCAAGTTTTAATATACCGCCATATAAATGGTCTTCATGATAACAAGCCTCTAAACGCTTGAATCCTGGTGCCTTTCACTCCTTTATACTGTGATGACAGCAACTTAAATCTTCTATTCGGATGGGATTTCTAAAACAAGAGGAGTTTCGTTGGCTGTGCTCAGGAATCTCACGGCCAAGCATAAAAAACAGTGATCATTCCCTCAAGAAATCAGTGTTGATCTTCCTTAAATCAACTCTCCAGTCTTTAGAAAAATGCTAAAAACAACCAAAACAACCTTTGATTCCTCCTAATGTCAAAATAATAACCCTCTACATCATCGGTACCTTCACTACAACATGCACATAAAAGTGTTTTCCCACGATGAGTCCTCTTGGCTCGCTGTCGCGATGCAGATCCCCCTTTGGATGAGCAGCGGAATCTCACGAGGAGCCTAATTTGGAAATCTGCTCAAGCATGAAATATGGAAAAGAGTTGCTAAATGAGCAACTAATCTCCAGAGATAGACGCTACCTGCCGAAACTATGATGGGAGTTGGACCAAGGAAAAGAGGAAGTTAATTGAATTAGCTTCATCAAAAACATTTTGTTCTTTCGTTGACCCTCACTATTGCTGAAAACGTCGCTCACATTTGTGGATGTTTGTGAGTCATCAGCAGTTACATCTGGAGAGACATGAGCTGATGTGCCTCTGATGTCTTTCCATTAGCAGAATAATCTGACAATGTCCCATGAAACTAAAGACCTTGTGCATGGAAATCTCATCTGTACTGATATTTTTTGGAGGTTCTTTTTGATGCAATTCAGTGTTTGAAAATCCATGTGGACATTGATCCCCATTCTGTCTGGTGCCAGTTCATTTCATTGAACTTCATTTTTATCCAATCTGACAGAAAAATGCTTGAAGCTAGTGCTTAACCTCGAATAAAACAGTGACTTTTAAGGCATGAATGATTTATAAGAGATTAATCATTAAAGTTTGATTAGAAACTGATCTCGGAATAATCTTAAATCTGTGGATTTCTCACTAAAACCTAGAAATGCACCGATTAAAATATCCTACTCACAAAAACTTGAATTAAATGCGAATGATGCATTTCCAAATCATTCTGTTCTATACCTGCCAGAGAATGAATGAATGTCAAAACGATGATTTCCTCTGAGATTTACACCAAATCGATACTAACACCTGGGTAACACCTGATGTCAAAAACCGAAACAACTGCAGTTCATCGAGTGACCACTTGAGGCTTAACCAGGCTAACAGACTTCTACTAAATTTAATTATTTACTGTCTTAAAAAAAAAAACACAAACACTATTTTCATCATCAACACTGAAATAGAATAGCCTATTAATTGCAAAACCCTCACCCACATGGCCACAGTTTCATCGACCTTTCATAACATAGCTCAATTGAAACTCCACCTCTTGACCGGAGTCTGGCAAAAACCAAAACAGCCACAACTGCACACCTTCAAAGGTAACAGACGTTTGACGAAATAAATGTCTCTCTTAGGCTCAAACTTTCTAAAGTTTGACAAGAGAGTCGACTCTTTTCCATCTACCTGAGCATCAATTGATCAGATACCACTTCCTCATTATACTTTCGATTTTCTTGACTCTGAACAAGAAAGGAAGTGCAGAGAAATGATAAGGCAAAAAAAAAAAAAAACGAGGGAACTGAAAAAAACATTTTGTTGATAAAAAATAACGAGAGTCGAATGCACAAGGTGTTAAGGTGTCAGTGCCTTTTAAGCACAGCAGGAAGAAACCCGTGGAGATCGCTCTCAGGTGCTGATAGTGCTTGTGTTCTGCATTGAAGGAGGAAGTGCACCATCAAAATAAAAAAACAGTGGGGATACTGAAACTTTGTAACCACAGATAGTGGTGCTAACTCGTTGCTATGTATGAAGACAGAGTTTGTTTTCACCACCATGTGTTTAATTTGGGTCTCATACTTAATATACAGAATAAATTCAAAAAGAGGATTTGAATAAACACCATTTCAAGCTTGTCTTAAAAATAAAGACAAACTGGAGACCAAAGATAATAAATCCAAGGTGGCCTCTGTCCACTTTATTCATGCAGGAAAGCTTTGAATAATCGCACTTGTCCAATAGATGATCCGAACCTCCTACACACACACACACACACACACACACACTTCTTTACAACAGCAATCATGATAATCACTGCACTCGAGCGGGGTCCCTGGATAGGCATTATAGTCAAGTGGCCACCTAATAAATGATGACACAAATAAAGAGCCGGTCCATTCTCGTGCCAACTGATTGTGGAAAATAGGTCAATAACACTTTCCTGGAGGTCACAGACAAACTGTTTGCTCTTTTATAAGCTGGAGTGCAATCCCCGAAGAATTAGGCACAGTCACAATTCATCGTTGCTGCAGCGGTCTGTGACAAAAACAGGAACCTTCTGAGGGAGTGACAAAATCTATTAGTCTCACAAGGTTATAAGTGAGTCTGTTTCTGTCCAAAATGGGTTGACCTGAATTTAAGCCGAGTTACTGAGACATACTCTTGATCTTGGTGAAAACTAAATCTGTATTTTATTGACTTACTTTATAAATTAATTTTAACTATTTTAATGTTCGATCTTTCTTGATTCAACCTTTGTATTAATCCATTTTCTCTGCCCTGAGGACAGACTTCGAACGTCTTTATTATGACATGCAATCATTCATTGTCCACCACGTGTACAGATAAAACTATATATATGATTTTGTTTGGTCTTTACCTGAAGTCAGCTTAATCTTTTGGCTCAGCTCTGTTTTCAATATTCAATTCAATTCAATTCAAAGCGTTTATTGTCATAGGTACTACGTACCATGAAATTCTTACTTTGTACCCCCAACAAAAGTGCACAGTAAAAATAAACATATACTGTATATATATATATATATATATATATACATACATACATATATAAATAACTATATATCCATTTGAAAGAATAAAAATCTAAAAAAAACAGAGCAACAAAAGTACAAATAGAGCAACAATGCCACACTGAAACATCTGTCAATCTCACGAACCATCTTTCTCTTTACTCATGAGCCAGACCTGGTGAAGTCTCTCCACAAACCTGAAACATTTCACCTTTGACGCATCATTATCTCTAAGATACAGCTAAGAGAGTAAGAGGAGCTTATTCTCATTGTAGCCGCGTCACACTCAGCTGTGAAGTTAAACGGAAGGTTCTGGGCTGAAGGCGCCAACAGCAATACATCATCTGCATAACAGCAATGATTAAATCATGTGGGTGCAAAGAAGTTCTGTCTTTCCTGAACAGAACCTGTGACAAAGTGGAGCAGCGAGTCCAACCCTCGCCGGAAAGGAATTTAACCTATCACTATCAATTTGGACCAGACTCCACCAGGAGTTTCCTGTTTGCACGTTTTAGCTTTCAAGCTCTGAGCTGAGCTCCTTTAATCACCTCATTGTCTAAGACATGTCAAAATCAAGGCCCGCCAAGTTATTATATGTGGCCCGCCGGATGGCTGTCTCAAAATCAAAGTATGCTTACGTTTATGTGGTTGAAAATAAACACGGCAGTGTTTAAGGTAACATACAGAACAGAGATATTGTGTGTGTCAACAATTATACAGAGAAACAACAGATAACACTGTAAAACTGTAGTTGAAGAAAAGGAATTTGATTTGTCAAAGACAATATTAAATCAGACTCAATAAATCACATTTCATATCGGTATATATACTTATTTTTTTTAACCTAATACTGAGTCTGTTTACAGATTTCTGGGCCCTAAGCATTCTTTCCAAGACTCCCTGTCGTTTCCCACATGAGCCTTGAGTCCTCCCAGGAATACACTGGAGTCACACCGAGCAACTCTTTGTAGTACTCCATCTATTATTACGTGTGTTTGCAAACTGGTTAGAATAACTTGGCTTTGAAATCAGTGAAACAGCCAAATTACAGTCCTATTTAAATACTGCACTCCTGGAAGTCCCAGGCCTCATTGTACTTTCATTAGCTGCGACAGCGACGGTGAGCACCAATATTCCATGCACTCGACAGACTTGCATTTCAAATACCCACTCTTTTATTTTTCCCTACAATTCTTCCACCATGCTTATTCCCTCCTCTTTTGAAGCTTCCTCGGGTGTGTCTTGTGGGTAAAATAAGCAGGATTTCAGGCAATCTGATGCACTTTGATATACAAAACTGATTTCCAAGATCTCTCCTATTAATAGCTTGTTTTAGCTTTAGGGGCCACAGGAAATCGTGCCAAAAGGGGGGGAGGAAATGAAAGGAAAAGAAAAATCCCTGTAGCTAATTTGAACACACATATTTGACGGAAAGAATAATAATCCTCGGCAGCGTTAAACGCGAGAATGGCCAAACATGAAACACAATAGTGAGTGTCATCGCACAGACGTTTTATCTATTTCTTCAGTTTAAAGGTAATCCAAGCTGAACCTGGAGTTTCTCTTCCTGCTGTTCAAACAACAGCTTGGAAACATTGGCACATGGAAGGAAAACAAAAAAACATGACTTGCATATGAACTTGCAGGTTTTTTAATGCGGCAACTAAATCCTGAAGTTCTGAAAATCGTTTTAGCTCCTTCTCCGGTACAGGATCTCCAGCAGTTCTACAGCAGAGAACATGGCTTTATGGCTCCATTTGCTGTGGAAAAGCCTGATGGGAAATTTTGAAAGAAGCTCTTTTGGAAAAATATTTCCACAGCATAAGACCGAAAACTAGTTTCACAGTCGGCCCACAAGACATTTTCTCAGGCCTCCTTTTGAAACCTCCTGATGTCATACAACAGTCTTGAATATTAAAAACATCTTTTCATTGCCTCATAGCAAGAAGGTTGCGGATTCGCTTCCAGCTTGAGGCGAACTGTCGCTTTTCCGTGTGGAGTTTGTATCCCTGTCTGTTCTTGTCGTGCACTCAAGTTTCCTCCCACAATCCAACAACATGCAGAGGTCGATTGGGAACTCTAAAATTGTCTGTAGGTGTGAATGGCTTTGTGTCTCTCCATCCCCTGCCTCACACCTGAAGTAGCTGGGATTGGCTCAGACCCCAAACAGCGGAATTTTCTTTTTTTTCATGAATAACAAGGTGCATAACATTACATTTATATTTAACTTGTACATGTTTGCTGAACTTAAAACACACTTAAACCTGAGAATATATTATTCTACTTAACAGAGGAATCAATTTTGAAATCCCAGACACGACTCCCCTTTCTTTGTAATAAATATCTCTATATTTGTGTTTTCTTACATGTATTTAATTTCAGGTTCAGGGTGTTTCTAGTCTGGTCTATCTCTACGTAAATGTATATAAACTTGGGGGTTCAATGGGTGACTGAGGCACTGGTGAACGATCCTTCTTCTGCAAATTGAGGTGCCATCGTGAGACATCCAGAGCAAGTTCAGCCTCCTCTTCCGCCTCCACCAGTGAAACCAGATCTTTGTCCACGCCACCTTCCACCTCCAGCCCCGCCTCCTCCATCGGGCCCCCTAAAAGCTGGACGTCTGAACGACAGGCGGTCTGTGATGTGATTTGCCCTTCGTGGCTGTCACTTCCATTCCTCTCGGAGGCAGCAGGACAATGCAGGCTGACGAGAGTCTCAGGTGTGTTTCCCACGTCGACAACATCTGGCCCAAGAACAGCGGTGACCACGTGACCGTCCCATAAAAAGGCATCTGAGCTTCTCCTGTCATCTCCTGCCACAAAGAGAAGGTGACATCAGAGAGGATTTGATTTTGTTAATGCTCAATTTATCAGCTTTGATCTCATGGCATCGATTGGGAAAACCATTTCATCGGAAAACCAGTAACAGGTTGTAGAGACAAGATGGACTTTAAGACAATTATATTTCAGAGAAAATGTTCCAGAGAAATCTGTCGCCATTTAAAAAAAAAATCATTTGCGTTTGCAGAGTTGAAGAAGCTAATCTTCATACTTTTCAATTATCATTCATATTTTTGTCACGCCTCTTTTAATGCATTTTTAAATATCTGACACATGGATCGCGTAAGACACATGAAGTTACAAAGTGAAAAGGAGGTTTAAGATGAATCACTGCCAGGAACACACGGCGAAGCCATTCAACAAATTTAGCGGCTAATTGAACGTAATATCTTATCACTTACTCGGGTGTGTTGTGGGTCGTATCGGATGAAGCTCTGGCTGCAGTTTGTCACCAATTGATGGGCGTTCCTGCACACCTGTGAAGCAGTATTTCAGGGACCAAGGAGGAGATGTTTGCACGCTGATGAATTCAAACAACGGGTCAAGCTTGTGTGTGCGCTCACAAGCAATCATGATCACAGAAAGTGGTCTCTATAAAAGTGGCTTATCCTGCTGATTCAATATCTGAAATGATATTAGGGCCGCATTGAAAAACTGCAGGGCGTATCTTTTTGCATATTTATTTAAATATTTACATTGTAAAGTGTACAAAGGAACCACTGAAAACCCTCCCCAAACTCACCCTGCTGTCTACCTACAAACCTCTTTCCTGCCTCCGGTTAAATCTGGATAGAAGGAGGGAGGATGGGGGATGGGGAAGATGGACTCAGTCTATGTTTATCCTCTGTTTCCTGATTGATCTATGCGCACTTTAACTGCACTTTCTTTGTACTTTGTTCTCCTGTGTGGTGACTGGAACCTCAATTCCACAAAGTAATGTTCCTACAGGATCAATAAAGTTATTCTATCCATCTAACTATTTGATGCCGCGGTTGAAAAGGTATATTCCTCCACTGCCTATTCGATTAGAGTCAACAATCACAGCTATGTTGAGCTACTATTTGCGATGAGTTATCTTTCTTACGTAAGAGGATGCAAAACGTTAAGGTCACTATATAGCATCTTCAGTTTTAAGGCTGATACTCATTGTAAGATTCCGTGACTCCTACCTTTTCCACTGCAGTCAGGTCTTCCAGTAAAAAAAACATTATGTTTTTAATTATTTATTTTCTCACATTTTCTGTACTTCTGTAGGGTTCTTTTATCTAATTAGTTCTTTTATATATATATTTTTTTTAATTAGATATTTTAATTCGTTTTTTTAGTTTCATGATTTTTTTTAAATCATTATTATCACTATTACTATTATTATATTGTTTTCTTATTATTAGCTTGATGTTTTATTGTTTTTATTGTTGTACTTGGGACTATATGTCCTAATATGTGTTTGTGCATCTGAAACAACTAAAATATAAGGATAAAGGTATATCAAAGAATGAATCAAAATCCAATACATAAAAAACGCCATTAATCAACCAAAGGCTAAAAAATACTAGTTGTATTTTGTATCAGATATCTACCATGCGGCTGGTGAACAGAAAATTAGACTTTAATTTTGACTCTTTATTTTAACGCTCTCGCAGGCCAAATAGAATGAGTTGGCAGGTCAGATTTTGGCGCTTGAGGTATTCGAAGGAGATGTTTTGCACTGTATGGATTTTCTTGGCAGAGGAGAATTAACTGAGACAGATTTAAGAACAATATTTGAGAAGAAAGAACACAAACATACACAGACAAGCAATTGTTTAGACAGCGGTGTATCTGGTGAAATCCTTGAGTGTATTAATGTCATTGTTTTTGGCTCAGTCCCGTCCACATAAGACCCACAGGTCCATCATCACATCTCATAAAGGTTGCAGAGAACCTCTCTCACTGCGGGGCCAGCAACTACAAATTCCCTAATAATGGCACATTCCCCCAAATGTGTTTGTAATGTGGGCAATCATTTTCAGTAATGGGCGCTTGTCAGGTTTATGGAGCTGAGAATGATGGTCTTATGTCAGGACATCTCCACCCAGCGAAAAACCACTTACCAGGAGGCTCATTGTAGGCACAACAGCACCATCTATCGGTGAGAGGAGGGACTCGTTTCCAACGACTTCAATTGTTCACTTTGTCTGTCTAAAGGGCAACTCACGTGAAAGCCCAACTGGCTTGACTCTAATATTGTCTTCCTCTCCAGTCAGTTAGTCCCTCATGACGACGATGTTTTGAAGTTATTACTTTATAAAGTTCTCCCCCGTCTGAAATCTTGGTGAACAAAAGTTACGAGAGCGGAGTCTATTATGGTGTAATAATGGCTTCACTTCCCCTCCAACCAGCTGTAATCAATCCCACTTTGTTTATATAACAAGTCCCTTAGAGACTGGATTGATGATGCACAATGACAAACTTAAAGGCTTGACCAACTAAGTAGAGCTACAGCGCTGGATCTGGTTGAAAGAACATGTTTGTCTTACCTTTGTGTCATATTTGTGGATGTATTAAGTTAGAGAAAGATGTGTGTTATTCTAAAATTGCTAATATAAAGAAGCCAAAGAAAAAACAAACATACCTGGAAAACTCCAAAGGCCAGAAACCTCAAGAGTTTTTAGCTTCTGTTCCAAATCTGACACTCGGTTTCCTAAAATTCTGCAGAAAGGTTGTTTTTTTTTGTCAAGCTCTGTTAATAGAATATGCTTTCTTGAATGACTTTTTCTCACCTATTGGTGTTCCTCTGGTGCTGGATGAGCAGGTTCTTCTCATGGATGGTCTCCAGCAAGGCTGTTGCCAGAGACTTCAGATCAGAGATGGACTGAGGAGTGGCAGGCAGGCTGCAGCGCTGCTCCTGCAACAGCATTTCCTGGACTGGAGGATGAGAAAATATTGATGACAGAGATATTATGAACAATGCAGGCAATCTCTTTCAAGCCGTGTTGCTGTCTCCACTATGTAAACCAGCTGAGCTGCACTTTCCTTATCAGAGGCAATGCATAATGCATATGAAGCACAAAGTCAAGGTGGTCTACAGGGGCCAAGGCTTGTTCGAGAGATCATGTTGAAAATAATTGATGGAGTGAAAATGGACCTAGTTAAAAGAAACACGTTTGCCATGTCCATGTGATTTGTCCGTGTTCAATCCTGGCTCTGATCGAGCTCGTTTACATTTATTCATGATGTGAAATAAAACATGTTTAATAATCTCAATTAATCAAAGTCAACCATATGTGTCAGTTGTTAATAATACATTGTTCATTTGTTCTGACACCTTAAATATATCTGATATATAATGTATAACGTTGGGTCCTGGGACTGAGACTTGTGTTCCCTTTAACAGGATTTAATTTGACCTATTTACACATACAGTTGTTGCTGAAGTACTTTTTTTTCCAATATGTTGTTCAACTAATTTGGTGAACTTGTTACCATTAGATCTGTATGTGAAATTGTAATTATTTTTGTCGAATATTAGATCTAGGCACACTGTCAAATGATTTGTATTGTCCAACAAGCTCATTAATACTGTCAGTTGAACTCATTTCTGTGGGGAAAACTCGATATTTGTGTGACTTGTTCACACTTTAAAGCTTTAAAAAGCAAAGGAAAAAGAGAGATAACAGACAATAAACACTAAACGAGAAGAAAACCAACAATCTACTGCTTCTACACAAAGGTGTCTTTATAAGTATATTTGCAGATGTGTAACTTGGGCGACAAATTCAAAATATGTATTCTTTACGCAGGACGTTTGCTAGTCCAGCTGTGGTCTAAGCAGGAAGTGATCCGGAACTGATGTTGATGATGATTTTGTTGATAAAAATATGTGCGTGTTCTCTTCAATCTTGATTCACTAATATTTATTTATTTTTTAAATTGGTTACCAATGAAGCGTCTGACATCTGAACTTACTGTATGCGATTCCGCCACCTGCTGGCGAATATCAAGATTAAAAAATAGATGTATTTTGAATGTATAGGTAATGTAGTAGTGTATGTTTAATTTCGATATGTTTTGCACTTCATGGCCATCTTACCAATCTCAAAGAAGTGTATAATTGTGTGTGATTCTTGACTTGTCTTAGTGTTAAGATTGAGAAGAATGAGAATTTTAATAAAATTACTCATTTTAAATCTAATTAAGCTTTATTTTTATTTAATATGCATCTCTGCATCTTGTGGTAAATATTTTTATAAAAAAACCTGAGGTAAATCTTCTATGAATGTATCAAATGCGATTTTATGTTGACTATATTCCAGCCATGCTAGAACAGAATTTCTATGCCTCTACAATGCTTCTTTCTTTATTCCTCTATATTCCATTTCAGTCACTTTTAGGTCCCACATATTTAGTCTGAAAATTGGTTAATGGTCACTCACTGCATGTCTGTGTATAGATTTGAATGATTCCCCATGTTGTTGTTTTTTGGATGTACACCTCTGCTCTACATGAGGCTGGAGGTACTTAGATGTGTTGTCACCTGTGTCCATCTCTGGTCTGTATTTCATTTTACCATCCGGTTGGTGGTAGTATACCCAGAATAAGTATTAGCTTAGGTAGTTTCATCTGCCTGAGGCAAAATAGAGCACCCAGGCTGAAAGAAGTCTGGGACAAAAATCAACCTTTCTAGGAAGTCAAGTCAATTTCTTTGTGTTCCAATATGGACTCTTGTGCAAAACAGACTTGGACCTGGTAAGCTGGTAAGCTACTTAAAAATAATAATAATAATAATAATAATAATAATAATAATAATAATAATAATAATAATAATAATAATAATAATAATAATAATAATTAAATCATTTTCTTCGAAGACACAGAAGGAAACGAAACTCAAGAGATGGATGTTCACCTTGTTTGGCCGAGATGACTCCAGTCAAGGGACGGTTGTTGGCTTTTCCATTCATGGTGTTTCTCTTCTTCTCCAGTGCCGTCTGTGTATTTACAAATTATTTTAGATACAGTATTTACAGTGTTTCATGTGTACAAAAATACCAAATACTATCAAATAAATTAATGGCAATGAATGTCAAATCCTAAAGTTCACCCCAAATTCAAAGTTCACTCAATGTCCAAAAAGACGCACCTGAAAAAATCCATATACTGTACCATCATAATGTTCGTCTGTAACGTCCACCTTGTATTGAAGCCTTGACATGAGGAATTGTTCAGAAAAAAAGAAGTCTATATTTTAAGCAGAAGCCACAAGGTCATCAGTGTAAATCTTGTTCTTTGCACAAAACTGAACTGCACTGACACTTGCAAAGCATTTAACAGAGGATATACTTGTAGCAGGAGCTGAAAGACCTGAAGTTTTTGATACAAAATAACTTCAAATATACAGACTTGTTTCATAATTTTGGACAAAGAGGAAGATACAGAGAACTGAGCTCCAGTTGCTACATTAAAATGAACAAACATTTTGTCTATAACTCTAAAAAGGAATGAATTACCCTGAAAATAATCACAAATCTTAGTTGAAAAGAGGGTTAATAGAACATGTGTAATGTTTGAATTTTGGGTGAACTAATGAAAATGTAAAGCATTAATCAAGTGCAGAAAGAGAAGACTCCATCGAGTGTCTCACCTTGTACTTCATGATGTTGGACTTGAGCAGCCTGACCTCCTCTTGTAGCTGGTTATAACGCTCATGCAGGTACCTTCAAATGCAAGCATATAAAAACATTAGTTTCATCCATGAATGAAGGGAAAAAAAAGGTATAAAATTTGTCAGACTTGTTCTCCATGCAGAGGGCGTCCAAATCAAAGATCCGGGAATCATGATTGCCCAGTATGTGGTTGAGCTCCAAGTTAAGTCTTTCCGTCTTCTCCTTAAACACAGCACGCTCTTCCTTGACGTCCGCCATCTGGTCGGTCAGATCCTTCATGTCGTTTTGCATCTCCTCGATCTGCAGAGGAACAGGATGTTGACCAGAAACGCTGAATATTAAATTATATAGCAATAACAAAATCAACTCGAACGTGAAGTTTAGAGCATGATTTTGACTCAAGACAATAATTCATCACTTAAAATTGACCATTTTACTTCCTTTTTGTGGCCAAATTTGGCAGCACAGCTCTTCTACTAAATATGATGTTCACTGTTCGACACCGGGCGCATGGAAGTCATCAGTGATATGATGGTTAAGATAAGAAAGTTTAAGGTTTTTAGGGGATTTCTCTTTAAATGGACTGTTAAAAAAAAGAAAAAACCTGCAGTCCAGCTTTCTCAAGTAGACCCACGAGATCTTCGCGCTCATGAGCTGGAAAGTGACGGTCGCCAACCTCCACATCTCCAAGTCTCTGTCGGGTGATGGTCATTCTCAGCAGCTGTTCAAGAAGAATGAGAAAGAAAAGTTTGTTACATGTAATGTCTTTAATCATGGGCACTATTTGAGGGTCTTTTAATCATGAAAATTGATTTTTTTTAATAATTAAATAACATTTGAGACCTTTCAACACTGTATCCATGGAAAATACATGGTTTGGTATTCCATGTATTGTAGTTTGAAAGGAACAAGCATTCAATAAAAAACATCTAGATTTTCAAGACCCTCATCATTTACTTTAAGTTTCAGTTTTTCTTGCATTTCCGCCTCATTGAGGAAATGTGTTGTTCGTATTGTCCCACTAATAACTGCGTATTTTAAAACATGAACAGGTTATAGTAGCAAAATAAGAGTAAAATGTAAAAAGAATAAAACATATTTGAAAGAATTAAATAAGGCTATATCCTCGCCTTGTTATCTCCGTGAGCTTCAGTCAGCCTCTGATTCAGCTCTTTCACTTCCTCTGACAGACGTTTCACCTTTTCCCGACAGTCGCACAGCATTTGAGCCAGATTCACCTAAATTTTTTTTAAAAAGGATTGAACTTTTACATCATTTTGAGAACTTTATTACATTTCCAGCAATCTTACCTGGTTACGCTTCTCTGGAGGTAAAGATGGGTCACCATCCTGAAGAAGAAAGACTTTTTTAGGAAAATACAAACTGGTTATGAATAGATTTTTATGAACAGAAAGAGGCTCTTTTTAACCACAAAGTAAGAATAATATAATAACCACACCATGGTTTTTACTCTGATTTATTATGACAGATGGTGGCAAACATTGCTAAAGGAGTGGGGAATTCTTGTTTGTCAGAAGAGAGGGGAACAGTGGGTTGTATTGAAGAAAAGTGCAGAAGGAAACCGCAAAGAAAGAGCACTTAACCAGGAAAAGAAAGGAGGCGTCTTGAAGGAGATATTGAGTTTGGTTCAGGAAAGTGTCAGGAAAAGAAGGAAGCAGGAACATGTGAGATAAGCAGAGGATAAAGAGACAAAGTCATTGTTTGAAAATGACTGTTTTTTTCCATGTCGACATAAAAAAAGAAATCTGGTTCCAGTTCCAGTCATCAAGAAGGGTTAACTCCTGGCGTTGTTTCCTGACATCATCAGTGGTACAATTAAATATCGTGTTTTTTTTGACAAGAACGAGTTAAACGATCGTGTGTCAGAGGTGTTGAGACACCTACTATGAGTTCTCTGTACTTGTTCCTCAGTCCCTGGTGTCGCTCCCTCAGCTGGTTGGCCATCAGCTTGTACTGGTCTCGCTCCTGCTGACACGTGTCCAGCTCTTTAGAGAGGATCAGCAGCGCCTCTTTCTTACTCTCCAGCTTGCGCTTGCATACCAGGAACTGCAATAAACACACGGATGGGTTTTACACTTTATTTTATATCTGCGATGATATTCAAAGTCTTTTTCTACCAGAGAACTGTGTGCAGAATTGTCAAGATCGCCCCCGCTAGAGCATATGCATCAGAAAGTCAAAATCAATCAAAATTAAAATGGCGGTCATTGATACGTGTTGAGGCAATAATTAGACGATACCTTCATGGATTACATTATAAATAAACAATACAAAATGATTATGTTGGAGGTGTCAAACTCAATGAGACTATGGGCTGAAATCTTTAAGCAGACTAAGTCTTTGGCTAAACAAAACTAATATTCACCTATAGGCAGTATGAGTCTGATGGAGACATTTTCTTTTAATTTAATCAGTTTATCTTTAATCTACTTTAATATTCGCTCATTGTTGATTCACTGGGATCTGTTTCTTCTTTTCTCCAGTATAGTCTTACTTAAACTGTAAAGTGTGATGAGGTCACTTTGTTATGATACACTTATGAAAGTGTCAACTTTGAATAGAATTGAAATTTAATTGAAAAATATGACCAAAGCATCCAACAAACCAAGTAAGATGACTTAGTTTGATAGTTTGTAACACGTAGATTATGCAGTGACCTCTCAGTTATGGAGGCTTGAGAAACACATGTAATTAAATCAATTCTTGTGTTCAAGTCTTAACTTTTTATAATCTTGTTGTACAATTACTATAGGTTTGTAATCTAGAGAGTAATACAATTTCAAAGCACCACTTGAAACATGTCTGAAGAACAATTGTAATTTAAAAATAAATATGTTTCTGAACAAAGTTTGGGTGTTTTTATATCTTCTAAGCATCAACTTAAAAGTCCTGCTTTGGCACCAAGATTACATTATTAGATTTAACAGAACATTATCAAAATCCTTCTGTAGTTAAGTGTATTTTTGCAAACATCTTCTAACATTATTTACTAACTTAATTGGAAAAACAAGGAGACCTCCTGAGGGATCAATAAAGTTCTACCTAACCTAACAGTATTTACAGTACAATCTGAGGGTCAAACTTAATCACACAAGCAACCGAAACGCCAAAGTCATAGTTTAAACTTTCCCTAGCTGTCTGTTACAGCAAGTATAAGTCTGATTGTGATATTGTTTTATTCCTGAATATATCTTAATAATATCTGTGTCTTCTGTCATACACTCACCAAGCAAATTCTTCAACACTATTTCTACTATTATTGGACGCCTCTGTAGAATCGTTGACATTGATGAGCCATTTTATCTTAAACACTGACGTATTTATAGGTCAACATAAACATGTTTGAGCCAAACGTGGTCTATGTTAAAATAGAATAACCGAATGAACAATTCCTCAAAACATTAACTTACAGCACTGAGCACAAACTGACGTTAAAAACATCATGGTCAAGGGTGTGCAAGCACGGTGTGTATTTTCACAACAATTCTAGAAATAATATAAACCAAATTAACTCCAAGAGATGTGACGGTCCGAGTGAGATCTGCTACTTTTAAGGAGCTGATACACTGTTTTTCTGCAAAGATAAATACAAAGGATGGTTACAGTTTAGCCAATCAGATCGTGTTTCTCCCTTTTTTTTCTTAATAAGAGACTGTTTCAAAAAGCAAAATGTGCTCATGAAATAGTAAAAAAGAGGCATTTTAGCAGGCTGAAGACACTTTGAATATAATTGAAAATGCACTCAATTGAGTCACCTGTGTACAGGTATGTAGCTGTCGGCCTAAAGGAATTAATATGTAACTGTCGATGCTCCTGCCCAGCCGTTCCTGTGATGGTTAGACTTTTTTTTTAAAATAAAAAGAATGCACCCCAGAACTGTGGATGTTAGACACATCATTGTTTTTACATCATGTGTGTATTTCCATGCAACAGGCAGGTAAATAAAGAGATCTAAATGTCTAGAAATGTGGTTTGAACAGAAACAATATCAGCCTCAGAAGCAGTAGGACCGGCTCAAGATCAAACAGACCTGGCTTTGTTGTACGGGAGATGAATTAGTTTACATAATGTGAATACTGGTATGTAGTGAGACACGAGACAAGTCAGTTATCTATGTTTCATTTCTTTCAATATTGCCAGAAAAAAGGCAACAGAGCAGTTACTCTGTCCACAAGCAGATCCTTTTTTCTTTCTTGTTTATTCAGGTAAATGCCTTTTGCAAACAACTATAAAACACAGGTTTGTATCCTGCTAGAGACTGAGTCGCCTAGTCACACTAGAGAAATAAAACAGTTCAATAGAATATATTATGTTAAACTTTTTGAACCTAATTAAAACATCATTGACAAAAAGTTGTTTTATTAATTCAATGTATCTTATACAATTAGGAGCAAAGATATTAGACAAGGCATTCAACTAATGTTTTATTTTGAAAGTTTTTAAGTTTAACACGTATTAAAACACAACAATAAAGTACTGAAAACAGTAGTAAACGCAATATTAAGTAGTTTGTTAGAGTCTTTCGAATCTTTTGTTTGTCTTGTGTTTGTTTGAAGTGAGTTAAATGTTCTTCGTCACAGGAGGATGTGCACAGGAAGTGAAGGATGTCCATCATCATAACGTTATCCCTCACCTGTTATTACACGGTTATACCATTATATTAAACGTGGACAACTTAAGGTCCATTTTACATTTGAACTACAAACACACACCGGATAGAAAATGTCGGTTGAAAAAAGTCGTGACCGTGACAATATCGGTGACGACTCTCTTCCATATGGAGACTCTCCAACTCCAGTACCTGGTCTGAGGCGCACTTACCTCGGCGACAAGACCCTGCCAGTCCCCGTCCTTCCTCGGGAAGCCATGAGCGGTTCTCAACATGATTCCAAGAAGAAGTCGTGACAGCGAGACGAAGATGAGAAGATGTCGCTGGTTCCACTGACTTGACTGTCCGCGTCACCTGTGCGAGAGACACACCCGGAAGCGGGACGACGCTAAAGTTTTGTTACACGTTTTTTTTGGGGGGAAACATTTTGATAATAAATATGAATTTATTATTTATTATTAATCAACTTAATGTTGTTTGGCAATCGATTGTTTATTTATTTTAAAAAAAAAGAAAAAAAGGCGCCAGGTGAGACAAATCCTGCTGGATGTGATGGAGAGGTTGTACTTTATAATTATAAATCTTTTTAAAAAACGTCTTTAGTAAATAGAAGTAGTTTACCAAATAGTGATTGTTGTCGCGGTTGATTTAAAAAAAATAATATATATAGTTATTTTGTATAACCTCCTAATGATTTCGAGTGACATTCTGATATCCACGGTGGCCGAGAAGTCCAATATAAATATAATTTAAATAACTTGGCTAAACAAAACTTAGAACAGTCTTACGTCAATCATCGAAAAAGAAAATAATTACAATTTAAAAACAAATTAAAAACAACTATAACTGCAAAACTGTTTTATAATTACAAACTTCTGGAATATTTTAGTTGTGATTGATAAATCTGTTTTATTTTCTATGTGTGTTTGATAGTTTTTAATTTTCACAATTTCAAAATATATATTTTTTGTCAGTTTGTTATGTTTTCTATATTATTTTGTACTTCCCAGACAACGTCGCTATGAAATGTCACTAGTCTAACTCACAATTAAAGAAGGAAAAAAGTTAAACCAAGCCGAAGGATCAAACGACACCTATACACTATACAGTGGGTAAATAACAAAATATTGTAGTTTCTCTATTTGAAATCGTTTTATTTCAGTTAACATCCATGTGCAGAAAATGTCAATAATTCATTACACGTTTACTTAGTGTAGTGGAGTACAGAGCAGTACAAGCAGAAATATTTAAAATTAAAAAAAGAAAATTATTTATTTTTTTGTGTGTAATAATCAGAAAAAAACATTTGTTTTGAAATGTTTGCAATAAAAACATACATATATGCACATTCCCCCTTTTTATTATTATTATTTTACATACAATACAAAAAGTATTTTATCGTTTCCAATGTTTATATTCTACTGTGGAATATAGCAAATGCACCAAAAATGTATTTTGTTAAATCAGTCTTTTAAAAATATAATTCATATTTAAGAGTTGATGATATTCAGTATCATCAAGTTAATTTAGGAACATATTTAGAAAGCTTTCTTTGCTTCACCCATTTATAACTCTGTTTAACAGAAGCTCACACAGGCAGTCATTTCACACAAACATTACCTGCTGCACCGTTTAAGAGCTGATTCTGACATAAGAAACATGCATAGCTATCTAACCCTAACCCTAACAGAAAGAAACTCAAAGCATTTTTATTTTTTTGTTGCTGTTTTATCCTTAAATGTACCAATTTAGACATGACTTCTTTCTGTGTCTCCTACGATTAACCGATGACCTGTCCTTGGTGTTAAGACATTCAACACTACAGGTTGATCTGGATGAAGATCCTTATGACTCCATCTTACTATAGACTAGATCAGGGGTAGAAATATAATTGGCTACAATATATACTTAAACGGTTGTTAGTGGCTGTCAATCCAAAAGAGTCAAGATTTAAATTTGATGAAAAAAACATTAAAAAAAACAAGCACAAAAACCAACATAAATTGAAAAACATTAAATAAACCCAACAATGCCAATTATATCGTTCCTAAAATTTCATAATAATAAAATATTATCTAAATCTTCACTGACATTATTTACAGAGAAAATAAATATTCACTAAAAAAAAGACAAGAAAATAAATCCTAAACAGGAATTTGTGTTTCGAGTTAACTCAATAATAAATACAAAAAAAACAAATTCATACCAAAAAATGTTGTTTGGTGTCAGAAACATTTTCTTTATGTTGTATTCTGACATAATGAGGGCCACATAAATACGACCAAAGGTCTGCATGCGGCCCCCCGACCACTCTAGATTAGCGTTTTAAAGTTTGGAAAAAAATCTGTTAGCAACTGTTCTTAAAAAAATGTCCATCAATCAAGTAGTTATTTGTGTGTGTGTGTCATGTGACTAACAGGCAGAAAAGAAAACATGCAATGCCAAAAAGCAGTGATTTGTCAGTACAATGTTATAGATATTAATGTAAGAAAAATTAAAACTCGTATGAGCTATTTTTCTTCTTGTTTTTATATTTTTCCAAACAAATGTACCATTAGTTGTACCAGACATTAAATGAAACAAGATTTTAAAGAAAACAATCCTGTTTTTTTTAAGTGAAGATATTTGAAGACTAAAATCCCTACACAAGTTTTTTGTTCGCATAGCATTTAAAAGTGACGGAAAAAGCGTATTAGCCAATGGAGAAAGAGCAGCTATTTTGTTTTTTTGAAATAAACCTCTCACTGGAGACGATGGGAAATGGGTCACAGATAAAGACGGAGAGAGCACTTTGAGAGTTTGGGTTTCTGATGGCTGAACTGTACACCATCAACATAGTGAGGATGAGTTTTGTAACCTACGCACGGTAGAGGTCTCTAAGAACGGCAGCAGAGTCGAAAAATACGGTCACAGTCGATCACAAACTCAAGTCGATGATGATGTGCTCGAATATCTGCGTGTTTCCCTTGAAGCTGGATGCAAAAACGAAGTCCCTGCGGTCGGTGGAGACCACGGTGAAGGAGCGCGGCGCTTGGATGTACACCTCCTTCAAGCGGTCGAACACTTGCTTGTCGTCGTCCCACAGGTAGATCTGTGAAAAGGTGTAGTCGCTGCCCAGAGCTAGATAATGCCGCTCTTTGAAAGTGATCGGCTGCAAGATCATGGAACCTCTGGAAGGAAGGGATTGGATTTCTCTGAACTGTTTGGCCTCCCAGCACAGGACCTTGGAATCACCGATGTAGCGTGTCATGGCTAGGTAGAGCTTTCCCTTGATGTAAAAGTGCTTCACTGCGACCACGTCCTCCATGTTTGGGATTTCTCCCTGCACGATGAACTTCTGGCTGCTGCGACTCCACTGGTAGATCACGGGCACCTGAGAGCGACTGGCCAGGATGATATGTGCCTTCCCGTCCACCTCCAGGAACTCTGCGTCCGTGTCTCGGTACCACTCGTGAAGGGACTGGAAGGAATAGAAGCCCTCGTTGTTCCACTTGTACATGGTGGACAGGCCCGCCTTGGAGCTGTCGGCAATCACGAAGAACCAGTCCTTGTCAACCTGGAAGACCTCGATGTCGTTGGGCTTGGATATCTTGGACACCTCGATTTCCTGGAACTTACTGAAGCTGCTCTGGTCTTCGTCAAACTTGTATATCCGAGAGCCACCAAAGAGCTGTGCCATGATAACAAACACTTGGTCCTCGATGATGACGGACTTGCAGCCCACAATGGACTGTCCTGGAAGAAGAAACACAGAGAATTACATCTATTTTCCTCTAAAACTACACAGCCCGGGATTGGCTGCAACAACATTGATAATATGTCCCTAAATGTAACGTCAGACAGGCACATTAAATGCGTAAATAATAATTCCAGGATATATAGAATAAAAAAGGGAAGAAGGTGGACAGATGTGACTAACCTAGAATGCTAAATTTGGGAATATTGTAAGAAAATGGCTCCGAAAAGGTCCAGAAATATTGGCCTATACGGTATTATTAAGATAGTGTTGCAGAGTTTACAGACCACATGACTTTTGACAAGTCCTAACTGTTTTCACTTGTTTTGAAACCAAAATCTGTCTAAATATCAACTTTAAAAGCTGCTGGAGTCGACTGTATCCTCTCGTCCTCAGTCCGGAATCTGGTTCATTTAGCTGCGGATGACTGCCGCCATCTAGCGGCTCGAAGTTTAATTGCAACATAGATACTAAAATTATCTCTGAACATCTCGTCTATAATGCATTACAAACATAAGACGTCAAAATCAAGTTTAGAAAATTTAAAGAAGACGTGGTGATGGTTTATAATCATTAATGGCAACTGGTAATAAGATTTATTTAGTATTATACGTGGTGGATGTTAAGAGCTTTAAGTAAAGTAGGTATACTGTCTTGTAATTACAATTTAATAAGAAATAACATTCTGAGAAGATGTTCAGATCTACTTAATACAATGTTAATTGTATTTAAAATGTAATGTTCATACTAAAGGGTCACATTAATTATGATAATTGTATCATTATTATGCAATTTTTTTTGTGACTTTACATGATAACACACGGCATCTTGTTTTTTGTGGAAATTTGGAAATGTATTATCAGATTCGTCTCAATCTCAAATGCATATCAGATTATAAAAATAAATTTCACTGACTTTGTTCTAATGAAGGCACTTTCCAACTGTGTTTGTATGTTTTCTTTCCCTTTCGCAAAAATAGAAGGACGGTGGCGCCTCCCAGTGGCCTGATGAAGACTCACACCATCTGCAGCCCCGGGTCATACCTGTGATGTTGTCATACGTCCTGAAGTTCATCTCGATGTGGTCCCACTGCAGCACCATGCAACTCTCGGAGCTCGGAGCGGCCAGAGTCACGTACACGTCGTTCTTGTAGCTGAACGTGTCGACTGTGAGGGACTCCGACGTCACCGACTGGTGGAGCACTAGATCTGGAAATTTAGAGACGAAAATTGTTTCCATCAGAGTTATTTTGTGGTTTGTATTTAATGGTTATGGTTTGTAGTGTCTATTAAATCAAATTATTTGAAAAATTATTTTATTTTTTTTAATATTTATGTTTTATTTCTCAATTTTTCTGTTGCATTTAAACTTCCAGCCGCTAGATGGAAGCAGTCGTTAAGTACTTAACAGCTAAAAGAACAATTAAATCCTGCGAGATCATACCGATGACTGAGGACGAGAGGATACAGTGGACTCCAGGAGCTTTTTAAGCTGATGTTTGGACATATTTTGGTTTCGTAACAAATGAAAACAGTTTACGACTTCATCAAGAGTCACGTGGTCTGTAAATTCTGTCAAGTACTGACTGATACTACAAATATATAAACGTTCCTACAGAATCATAATATATAGTATCGTTACTCCTGCATCGTGATACTATATTCTTTCAAGTAGTTCTTATATCTTTAATTTCTTGTGAAAAAACATATATTCTAATCATTAAAAACTCAAATTAGTATTATTGAATAATATATATATATATATATATATATATTCATGTGTAATTACATTTATGTTGTGAATTGTTTGTACAACAAAACATATTTTCATGTTTCAATTTAATATTGCCAACAACTGTTTTTCTTACTCGGTTTCACTGAGTAAAACCGTAGGACAAGCCTCACCTGTGGCGACGCATTCATTGTGCAGGCTGCTCATATCATTAAGACGTTTATCTTTCAACTCCTCTGGGCCGCTGCAGACCACGTCCGACACGCTGGCGTTGGTGGTCTTCAGCCACGACATGAGCCACTTGATGGAGCAGTCGCACTGGACAGCGTTTCCACGCAAGTCTCTGCAGAAGAAGGCAGGCGATGTCAGCGAAATTGTCTCGGTAATCAACAGAGAAGGATGCTCACAGCTCAATGAGAGACTCCAGATCCAGGAAAAGGTCTCTGGGCAGGAACTTGATGCGATTGTTGGCAAGAGATCTAGACGAGATAAAGAGCATCAGGAACATAAAGCAGACCAGGAAGGACCAGTTGGTGTCGGAATCATCCTGATCTTACAAGTGAGTAACGTCCTTGAGACCTCTGAAGGCGTATTTCAAGATGTTCTCCAGTTTGTTGCCTTCAATAAACCTGCAAGATAATAAAGTCAAAGAACACTTCATTTCAAAATACAAATGTTTTTGTTTTTGAAGACGATAAGATTTCTACCAGTGCCATCATGATATAACGGTTTGATATTTCACTAATTGTTTTTTTAGTAGTAGCAGCTTTTTAGATTATTTTAAAATGATGGTATATTAGTGACACCAGTTAGTACCGAGCTACTGTCTGTCTGGTGGCACATCTTAGATTGAGTTTAATAAAAGGCTATACATTTAAAAGAAATATTGAATTTATTCATTTTCTTTTATTATTATTGCAATATGAATATGGGACTCTATGTGTAAAAACTCTCCAGATTTAAGTTTGGCTCGAGACGAGTGGTGCCGTAATGACAGATAGACCCGCCTTTCGTTGCTTATGATTTGTTAATATTGTATCAGGCCTTCCGGGATTTGCTAGATTTATGCAAACCGGAACAATGTTTGTTATGGTGAAAAATTAAATATTGAGTATTAAATAAGCGTAAAAAAAAATAATATATATATATTTATTTAAGGCCATTTTTCTTTGTCTTATCTCTTTTTTATACGATTGAAATTAAATCCCTTTCTGGTCTTCATTTTATCTGTAGATAAAGTCCATGCACCCTTCCTTCGCCACACAAACTTTGTTACTTTGTTGTAAAAATCCACGTAATTTCCTTTAGTTTTAAAACTCTCTCCCCCTCAATGGAGATGTGACGTAGGTGTGGAGGCTCAGTGGTGTGTGCCTCAAACTTTGCCTTTTACTGCAGTTGTATTTCCGATCAGCGAAACTAAATAAGACACTTACAAACATTAAACTTTAATGGTTAGATGCATCAGCCAGACTGTGGAAAATCAAGGCGTATCTAATACGATAAACGTATCTGTGAGCATTTTATTGGAGACATTCCGAGATACGGCAACCGGCGCGCGTCAATTGCATGTATCAACGCAGTTTGTGATGGATTTGCGCATCGAGAGGTGAGGCACTGCCTCACCTGACTGCACGTTCCTGTATACTTCCATACCCCCTGGCAGAGCCCAAGTCAATATGAAAACGTTTTAGGAGGGTCTGAAGAGCTGAGGTTAAGTTAAGTTAAGAACTCTTAAGACAGGTGGTTTAGAAGTCTTGGTTCTTGAGGTCAGATGATGCATGTCAGAGTAGAAGTGTTGCCTAAGTAACGCCAGGAGAATCCATTGACATAAAAAAGAATTGCTATCTTTCCAGCTCAGTCTGCAGCACCTTCAAATGTTGTGAGTTCACCAGAACAGTTGTTGATTATAGAGCAGACCATCTAGTCAAGTCAAGTCAAGTTATTTTATCGTCAAATATGCATGTATTGAGGCATACAGCATAAATGAAATTGTGGTCCTCTCTGACCCACGATGCAAAACATTAAAGACATTACAACAAAACAAATAGACTCAAGGACTCATTCATTCCTCGGGCTATTAAATTGGACAATTCTGAGTTTGGGGGCAGGAGTGGAGTAAAAGTATCTGGATGTTCTGTTCTATGTTAGTCTTTGTATCCTTTGTCTTTTTTATTTTTCTTTGACCTATGTTCTTTATCTTTATCTTTAGAATTATATTGTATCATCTTCTCTTTATTTCTCTTTGTTCTTGTTCTTATTTCATTTTATTTTGATTTATTTTTTATGAAAAATTGCTGTATTTGCGGTGGCTATTGGAAAAAAACAATATCAATAAAGTTCTACCTTACCTTACCTTACCTTATTAAACACTTAAAACAATTAAAGACTTAACAGTTAAAGACTTAAACAGACATTAATTAAGACAATTAAGAAAATAAATAATCAACAAACTTAAATAATCAACTAATAAACAGAATATAAACAAAAAATTAAAAAAATAAGGACGCTGTCTCATCATCCACACAGAGGAGAAGAGATGACTGAATGACGCTCCGCACCCTGTGGATATTTTCAGCGCCTGCTGAGTGTGGATTAAATTCTCCTGCTGGGTTTCAGTAAAGATCAGCAGGTCGTCCTCTCGGTGGATGCAGAGCTGACTCAAATACGAGGCCATGATCCCACCATCTGTACGTTTGTTCTGAGGTGTGCACTGTTGCCACACACGCTACAGGTCTAGTCTAGTATGGAGCTTGTGACACGTTAAGAAGCTGCAACTTTAAATGTGTCACGCTCAACAAAATCCCCGTCGGTCAGAGTATCCAACAAGAGATCCTAGAGTTTCATCTTTTTTATTTAACCCTTGTGCTAGCTCGAGGTGACCAGGGGGCCTGAAAACAAATGTGTTTGTGGTATCCCTTGTGTTGTGTCTGTGTCAAGGTGAACAACTTCCACCACTGCATATGTATTTATGGAAGCCAGGGAGGTTGTTCACCTTCACCCAGAGACAGCACAAGGGATACCACAAACACATTTGTTTTCAGGCCCCCCGGGGTCACCTTGACCCAGAGTCAACACAAGGGTTAATAATCTTTCAGATGAATCATAATAAACAGTTGTCAACTGAAGTGTATTTTCTTGTGTGAGTGTTTCCATTTTAAAGGAGTGTAGGAAATATAATGGCTGAGGACTCACAGATATTCCAGGTGTGGAAGGCCTGAGAAGGCATCGTCTCTGACTGTAAGGAAGGAGTTGGAATTGAGCAGCCTGAAATATTGAAAAAGAAACTTTGGTGATTCATCAAACTTTTGACAGAACAGGATAATGCAGTTTTTATCCTTAGTCGTTTGTTACCATTACTTTGACATCAACCATGAAATTAAATATATATATACTGTGTATATATAAAGCATGTATTTAATATGTGTATTTGGGAGATCTGTTTTCAATAAAGTCATGAGACATTATTATAAAACCTTGTTTATAAAACACATGTTTCAAATATTAAAGTCTTCCTCTCCACGATGCAGTAAGTCTCTCATCCTGACCATGTTTTGATGTAAGTACTTCATAAAGTTCTCCCCCGTCTGAGATCTCGGCGAACGAGAGGTTACGAGAGTAGAGTTCATTATGACGTAATAATAGACTCCAGCCGGCTGTAATCACACCCCACTTTGTTTATACAAGTGCTTAAAGTGGGCAGGGCTTAAGCACATTTCCTAATGTAAATAAATCAATGAAAATAGAGTTTTGTACAAACAGACACAAACTGATGAGTACAATAGAGGTCCAAGATCAATTTAAGACACACTTAAATCAACACACTAGGTGCCCTTTAACGTCTGGTACAACTAAAGGTTTATTTGTTTGGACAAATATAATGATAATAATTTAAAAAAAATAACCAAAAAAGTTTAATTTAAACATGTTCCATTAAATAACCAGTTAAGTTACAGCAGCAGCTATATTGTTATTATTATTATGCCATTGCACTGACAAAAACATTGGTTTTTTAGGCATTATAGGTTTTATTTTTTGTCTCTTAATAACACACGACACAACATTTGATTGTTTAATCTTCTTCTTTTTAAAAAAAAAAACAAGGCTCCTATAATAATGTTTATATGACTGGACATGATCTGTACTATATATTCCGTTGTTTTCCTGCATCATATGTCGTATATTAAAACTACCAACAGAGCATTGTATCTGTTCATTACATTGTTTATACAAAACAAAACCTCACTCGTCAGTTCCAGCTAAAGAAGATGATATTAGAAGAAGTTCTTACAGGAGCTGGAGAGATGACATGTGAGAGAACATCGCCTCTTTGACCTCAGAGAAAGTCCCGTTGACGAAACTCCTGCACACACAAGAGACCACATGAGGAGTCCCTCAGATCCTTCTCTCAGAAACATCTACTCACAGCGAGATGACGTCGTTGGGGTAGAACCTGGGGACCCCGGAAGAGCCCACACAGATGATGGATTCCTTGGAGCAGCTGCATGTATTCGGGCACCTGAAAGTCTTCTTCATGAGAGCCGGGGTGCTCAGACAGATCACGAGCACCAGCGTCCAGACGAGCCTCATGGTCGGCGCCATCGTCACGGTCCCGCCCGTGTGGGGAGAAGTTTTGGGGCTGCAGCTGAGGGGCGTCTACACACCCTGCACCATGAAATGCTGCACCGACCATCTGACATCAGCAGATTCTCCGCAGCTTCGCTGTCCCGGCTGAGCGATCCACGCATGCGCGCCGCCTCTGTTATGGTCGATTTTTAAAATGGGGTCCCCTGAAATTGAAACGATTCTTCTGTGTTTAAGAGGAAAAATTGTGGATTTGGTTTCTTACATTTCAAAACTAATTTATTAAATTTGTAGTTTTTAATAACATGAAGCGCAAAGCTGAGTAAAAAGAAAACTATCAATTTAAAGCCTTAAAAGACTAGTAGCCCTGTAAAATATCCGTATTAAAATCATAAATAAATATAGAGTATTCTCCTATTACGTCTCTTGAGCTTTTCCTTTTACGTTTGCGTGGGTTCCTTTATTTTGAAGGTTGCAGCTACTGCAGTTTTACATTTCATTTTAATTCAATTTTATTTAAAGTTACATCATACTTATCTCGAGATACTATACAGTTAAAGTAAGACAATATTGGAGAAAAAACAGATCCCACTGTAGCAACAATGAGTTAATCATTGTGTGTTAGTGGCTTCCTTTAAGAAGGCCGAAACCTCGAGCAGAACCAGACTCAGTGTTCTCCTGCTGTGACCGGCTGGTGGGGTGGAGAAAAGGGTGAGGATACAGTGAGAAAAAAGAGGAGAGTATTGAAAAATAATAACTGGCGTGTATCATTTTAAACAAAAATGTTAGAACATAAGAAAGAGATGTTATTAATCAAATAAAATAAAAGAAAACACCACTTGGTGTCACTATAGCTCAGTTGTTTTCAAATCCTCTGTTGCAAACTGGAAAAAATACAGGCAACGATAATTCAGATTATTTTGTGATTTATTTCATCGTTTCAGTTGTCATTCAATATCACAGGAGATGCAGTCAGGCGCTTTTCCACATATTGGTCGCTAGAGGGCGAGTGTCGCCGAGGTTGAAAAAATGTGTAAAAAAATGTGGTTGAGGTACATTTTAATAATCTTTCACATTTGAAGTGCAGGTTAATGCTGCTCAGTGGTAACATCTAAACGACGCTAGTACAACTTTTTTTTTTTTTTTAAAGAAAAACATTTAGAAGGAAACAGAAATGTCACCTCATCATAGTTTTTGTCTCTGACAGGAAGATGTTGCACTTCACTGATGGATACTTAACAGATAATCAGGGGAAACTGATAAAATATATATTTGAAATCTATTGATCCTTGACCTTGAAGATTTTCAGAGAGGTTTTCCTAATCGCTCTTCAATTTGTCCTCAATAAATAATGATTTAATGAATGAATTCAAACCAATGTCTTACTATCCTAATTCAATTTCATTTATTTGAATGACCTTTGTCTTGATAATCTGCTTATTGTTGAACTAAAGAAGTTACCATAATACAATTTGTCATGCATTGTGTGCATACAGGGAATAAAAGTTATTATATAATATTTACACAAACCTGCCCTGGAAGTGCTCATGGGTTCCAAAATAAATAGAAATTTTGATTGTTTTTTAACTAGATCACATGATTTATTTTAATTGATTATAAATTCATGGTTGGAAATAGCAACTTAAAAAGAATCGGATGCATCAAGAGCATATTTTGGGTTGTTTTAAGCTTCTACTGCGGATTACATGATTTGTTTAGTTGAATTGTTGACATGATTAGCAGAACACATGTCACCATCACAAACCCCTCAAATCACTACTTTTCTCGTTCTTGCTCCTCCTGTGATGGAACGACGACATCTGGGTCAGAGATTTTCCCTCGTTTTTTTAGAGCCTTCAGACACTTGTCGAGTCTTTTGATGAACAGCGTCACATCTTGGCGAGTGATGCCCATGGCGGAGGCAGCGTTGAGGTACGGACATGGGTAAGAATCATGATGACTCATGAAGCCCAGGAATGTGTGTTCGTTGATGGTTTGTTGCTTCCCCAGCGGCACCGCCCTGGACAGGAACACACATACATTCAACACACTGGTCTTGAAGGTGTACCTCAAGGTTCCATATTAGGCCTATTATTGTTTACAATTTACTTGCATGTTCTTTTTGATAATTAAATCTGTAAAAAAGATTAAATGAAATAGACTTTTTGGTCATTATTGTACTTATCATACACACATTTGAGCACCAGTTTTCATGGACAAGGTAACCTACACTTGATTGGCTCGTTCTTATAAAAAAAATGTTTAATGTAATTCACTGTATTACACTTAAGTCTATTTGTTAAAAAAGCAACTACAATTACATCTCATAGAGAAGCATCTATCTATCTATCCATCTATCTCATATACATTGTGGTAACAAAAAATTAAACAAGTAATTATGCAATTGATTTTGTTACCATTGGATTCATGGCTTGAACTGTGTGTGTTACTCAAATTAAAGCATCACAACTGTGTACTTTCATATTCATGGTTCAATGAATAAATCTTTTAACTGCCATTTCTTATAATGTCTTCTTACCATCACTTTTGTTATAACATAAGTTCCTATGTAAAGCACTGTGAATCTAAAAGGGTGATATACTTTGCAAATAAAAACCTATTTTTAACATTAATATTATTATTTTAACTTCACCAATGCCCAATAGAAAATAAATTGAAAACTCAAAAGTAAATGTTTTCTAATTAAGGCAAGCATAAATCAAATTGATGCTTTTGTTTAAACCCGAGTTATCTTGGGGTCAAGGTGACCCAAAGGTTTGATAAAAAAAATGTGTTTGTGTAATCCCTTGTGTCGTCTCTGGGTGGAGGCGAGCGACCTCAGCCACTGCACATGTATTTCTCTTTTCGGGTCTTAGTGTCACCTTGACCCTGATGGTTACACAAGAGTTACAAAGTTTTGTTTTTTGGTAAAGATAATGCTCGTTAAAAGAAGCAGAATTATCACGTTAAGTGAAAACTTAACTTACTCCTGGTGTGACAGCAACAGTTCAGTTAAAATAAAATGTTAAAACAAAAAATAAAAAAATATTATACGTAAATTAAGTGTTTTTAACCATACAATTGCTGTGATATTATCATCAAACACAGTGTCCCAGGGCATCATCATTCATACCTCGCTCCTGAAACCTGGCGTGTGAACAACATGGAGCCCAGCTCGGTCACAGCAGAGTCGCTGCCTTCATGCAGACGTTCCAAAGACATCGCTGTAGCAAGAAAGACACAAGATTTACAGAGAAAACCGACACAAATAAGTTAACAGTGACACTCACCCAGGGAGATGGGATTGTGTGGCGTATGCAGAAGTCTTTCACCATGTAGTGAAGCCAGCTTCTTCAGCTCGTCGGCAAGAACGGCGTAGATCTCCTGAACGTGAAACATGGAGACAGAGTTGTAAGGGAAAAACAAGAAAACACACACGAAATTGACTTTAGATGCAAATGTTTAATTGTTTTATAATTACAACAGTTGGACTGGACAGACAGATTAGCCACAATATCCTTTGTAACATATCATATCATATCGCAGTCCAACCCAACATTCCGGTGTCGGAAAATGAAGGTCAAATAATCCTTATCATGAATAATTTAACACATTGACGGGATGCAGGAACGCACTTACTGTAGCTCCACAATGCATGTACAAGCATCCCAGGTTTATTACACATGACACTAGAGATGATACTTTACTCTTATTTCAACGATTCATGCAGAAAGCACGTATACAAGTGATGGGGAAAGCGAGAGGTCTGCAATATTTTCATTAAAGCAGACGGACACACCTTTCTCTCGGCCAACAGCTTCCTGTAACCGCTGGCTCCAAGTGTGAGCAGAGTGATGAGGACGTCGAGGGACGGAGAAGCAGACGCGCGACCTGCACAGGCAGAGATGCAAGAGATGCTGTTTGAAACTTAAAATTACAAAAGATAAGAATAAATAAGTAAATTGTTTTACAATGTGCTTTCCTATTATATACAGTATTATTAAAGTGTATATGTATATATAAATAAACTAAAACAAAATCAACATAAAAGCATTTTCAGTTTTTGTTGGGATCTTATGATTCTTTACTCACCAGGATACATTTTACTGATTTCCTGAACGAACGACTCATCAAAACCTGCTATTATGGCGCCACCTACTGGAACTAAAAAGTTTTTGTCCAAACTTTGCACAAATGCGTCGATTCTTCCCACTTGATGGCCCTGAGACATGGAAAAGAAAATGAAGTCGGAACTTGATTTAACATCTGGTATTGTTACACATGAAAAATTGTTATAACAAGAGAGTAGTGAACAGGATTTAAGACAAGAAACACAAGTTTTAAATCCTAAAAATGATCTGGCCTGAAGAATCAATTGTGCTCCTATTGTTGAAACATGGAAACATCTATTGAAACATTTAGAAGGCGAGTTATAACTTCATTTGGCCCTTTATCTTAGTATATGTTACCTACATGCTGGATCAGATGCATGCACTTCGACGACTGGATTCCATAAGCGTTGTTCACGATGTGAGGGAGGTCGTATTTAGCACACAGTTCAGCCAGTTCCTCAATCCTGAATGTCAAAAACAAATCATAGGGAGCTTTAAATTAAAATTCATGGAAGTATTTTTATCAGATCACATTAAATAATACTGTATATCCTTTAAAGCATAAGAAAACTCATACGGGCTATCATGAGATTCAAATAACAAATGACCTAATTGTAAACGCTTTGGAAGATCCAACTACAATAGCATTTCTAGCCCCCCCTTGTGTCAGCGTTGTGTATTCTCTGTTTCACTATCTGCAATTTTGTTGTTAAGAGAGCAGTAGGTGGCGCCAGCAGTTTAAAAATTATGTGATGTTTCATTAGAACAGTTGTTCAAAACAAAGGAAAATAATACAGAGACCGCCATCTAGTGGGCTCTGAAAATAATGACACGGTTTCATGAAGCTTCATCAGACCATCACCACTCACGGACTCTCTAGGTGTGTTGTCATGAAGAGCATCATCATTTAATTAAAAGTTTAATAATACGCCTAAAAAACTATCATTTTAAAATTGTACACAAATGTGCCCAGCTGTAAAAATATTAATAATGTATTGCTTTCAATTGATTTCATAGAACTCGTTTTGAGACTGTGGTAAGAAAAGAGAAATATAAAAGGAACTGTATCAGTACGTTTTGGTGAAGATGGAGTTAAGCTAAAAATCCTTGTTTGGATTTTTTCCTCCATGTTTGATGGTAAACTAAAGTAAAGTATTATGAAAGAAAATAATAAATACTATGAACTCTGAGCGCTCGATTAGTTTTGAATTCATATGATGTGATTGAATCTGTGTTTTAACGATATACTTTTAATGTTTTGTAGGTGTTCGTTTCATTGAAAACTATACCTGTCTGGGGTCCGTGGAGCGAAGCAGGATGTTGTAGAGTGAACACAAAGAATGTTCTCAGGCCCCAGATCCAAGATTTTCTTTTCCATGCCTTCAAGATCTGTTCGAAGTTCGTCGCCAACCAAAACGTTCTCCACGACCACTGGTTCAAAACCTGAGAGGCACAAACACATCCGTTGATGTGACTGTTAAGCAAATAATGCATCTCACAACAACATCTAGAGCACCTGCGGTGACCATGGATTTGAAGCAGGACTTCTGGTCGATGCGCGGCCAGAGGATGTAACGAGCGCGAGGTCTCCGATGACGAAGAGTCAAAAAGCAAAGTGTCAGACTCATCCCTGTCGCCATCGGCACCACGAAGCAACTGGCCACGCTGCGGACACCTGGGAAAACCAGGTTAATAAGGAGAGAATAACATAAATGAAACAGTTGGTGTTCACACCTGAGATTTTGATGACGTCCAGCACCAGGGAGTTGGTCAGTTTGTTGAGCATACTTGACCCAGCAGCTTTGGGTTGAACTGCAGCGATGTCCCCTGATCGGCCGATGCCATGAATTAACCTGTTTATCATTGATAATAGTGAGAAAAAATGCGATTTAACCCTTTATTTAACCCCACAATCCTGCTTTTTCATTTCATTTTTCCCAAAGGCTGTGTGCTGTGTGGGACTGTGATTAAAATCCTACTCTCAGAATGATTTAAACATAATTGCTTTCAGTCACCTGTAGTTACACTTTCCAACCATTTTAACCGCCCCCTTGGAAATTATTGGATGGCCACATGTCCATCAAACTCAACTGTAAATAGACCCCACTCGTTTTCTAACCTCTCGTTGCTCCTTTAATTCCACAGAGAGGGCTGGTTTTTAACTAAGGTTAATTGCTTTTGGATTCAAAAATATATCTTACTCAACCACTTTCCATCATTGCTAATCTTAATTTATTTCCTAAACATTGAGTCAAGAATGTAAGTAAGTAAGTAAGTAATATTTATTTATATAGCGCTTTTCGAGACCAGGGTCACAAAGCGCTTTAACAATCAAAACAATACTCAAAACAGTACATACTTCAAAGATCAAGACAACACCGAGAACAACACAGGAGTTCGAGAAATTCAAGGAAAAGCCTGAACAAATAGAAACGTCTTAAGATGTTTCTTAAAGGAGTCAGTAGACTCCATCAAGCGCAAAGAGAGAGGAAGATTGTTCCAAAGCTTAGGAGCAACAGCCTGAAAAGATTTCTCTCCTCTGGTCCTGAGCCGTGTGCGTGGAACCATAAGTAGATTCTGATCCACAGACCTCAGAGACCGAGCTGGGGTGTAAGGCTGGATCAGATCAGTGATGTAAGGAGGAGCCTGACCATGAATAGCTCTGAAAGTAAGAACCAGAATTTTAAAGTTGATCCTGAAAGAAACTGGAAGCCAGTGAAGAGTTTTAAGGATCGGAGAAATGTGAGTTCTTCTACTTGAGCGGGTCAGAATTCTGGCTGCAGAGTTCTGAATCAACTGCAGACGAGACACATCCTTCTTGTTAAGACATGAAAACAAACTGTTACAATAGTCCAGACGAGAAGAAACAAACGCATGGATTACAAGCTCCAGATCATGTTGTGACAACATTTTCCTAAGTTTAGAGATTTTTCTCAGTTGAAGGAAACAGTTTCTGGTCAGTTTTCTGCAGTGTTGAACAAGAGACATGTCTTTATCAAATACAACACCCAGGTTTCTCAGGCTCAGTTTGACAGACTGACCTAAGTCACCCAAGTACTGACTCAACCCTGGAATCTTATCATCAGGAGCAATCACCAGAGTTTCAGTTTTGTCCACATTAAGCTGTAAAGTGTTTTCACTCAGCCATTGTTTGATTTCTAGCAAACAATTGACTAAGCTGTTCAGCCTTTGGGGCTCAGTTGGATCAAAAGAGCAGTAGAGCTGGATGTCATCAGCAAAAATGTGATAAGAAACATCTGGAAATCTCTGAATGATTTTACCAAGGGGAATCAAGTACAGCAAAAACAATAAAGGACCCAGAACAGAACCTTGAGGGACTCCACACAACAGATCTGCCGATTCAGACCTCATTTGGCAGATTGGCAGATACACTAAAACTGCGCCCAGAAAGGT